>NW_002990122.1:351317-609979 GCF_000003125.1 Talaromyces stipitatus ATCC 10500
CAGACGTCTCAGCTATCTAGTGGAGCAATATAATCTTTTACCAAAGCAACATATTGGAGGACGTCGCGGCCGCTCATGCGAACTAGCAATCCATCTCTTACTAGAAGAGACCCATAGTGCGTGGAGAGAGGGCTCACGAGTAGCCTCAGGGCTTGCACTTGACGCGGCAGGGGCTTTTGACAACGTCAATCATATAAGGCTGATACACGACCTACGAAAGCGCCAGGTGCCAGATGACCTGATTGGCTGGATTGAGAGCTTTCTAAGCAATCGCCGCACGTCAATCACACTCCTAGAGGGCAATATGGGGGAATTTCTAGTCAATACAGGCATTCCGCAGGGCTCCCCATTGTCACCAATCCTATTCCTATTCTTTAATGCAGATCTTATTGAGCAGATACTCGCCGAGTGCCCGGACGTGATTGTACTTGGATATATTGACGACATCTTCATCATGACATATGGGACCTCCGCCGCAGCCAACTGCCACACACTCACCAAAGTACACCAGGTTGCAGAGCGCTGGGAGAGGACACATGCCTCTAAATTTGCGCCTGCCAAATATCAACTTACCCACTTTTGGCGGAAGCACCAAATGGTGCCTAAGCCGAGTGGTAGGCTGGATGTACCTCTCATAATCAAGGGAGTAGAAATTAAGCCTACGGACTCAATCAAATATCTAGGAGTTTATCTGGATACCCACCTCACTGGGGAAGTGCACGTACAGGAGATGAGAAAGAAGGCTGCAAAACTGGTGGCGGGATTAAGCTCAATCGCAGGATCGACATGGGGAACGCCCCTGGTTCATCTAAGGAAGATATACACGGCTGTCCTCCAACCACAGATCATGTACGCGTGCTCCACGTGGTATATACGAGGTGGAAGAGGGTTCACCGGTGCGCAGCGAGCTGCAGAGCAAGCCATCCGATCGATCCAGGATCAGGCTCTTCACCAGATATCCGGCGCGTTCAAACGTACGTCACGACAGGCCCTAGAGGTCTGTCTCCATGTACCACCTGCAGAGCTCACGCTCGCAAAGCTGGCTGAGGAGGCCTGCCTGCGGATCATGACCTCACCACTTCGATCTACGCTTTACCAAATACGTGGCCAAGCCCACTGTAACGACCCATACACGTCGCCACTTCATCGATTGGAAACAGCCATCGACCGCAAACTGGGGAGTGATACTAGCCAACGCATCGAGACAATCTACCCCTTTGTAGTGCCACCATGGTGGGAGCCACTAGAAGCAAGGATTGACAATACCCGTGAGGAGGCTATCAAGGCTATTGAAGCAATCTTAGGAACAGATACAACAATACAGTTCTTTACCGATGGGAGCGGCTTTGACAATGGGATTGGGGCAGCGGTCTACTTATCAATAGGACAGGCTTATAAGCCAGTAGGCTCATCTGACACACATACTGTTTATGCAGGGGAACTGGAGGGAATCGACGCGGCATTGGAAATCCTACTCCGAAGCCAGCCATGCGACGACAACCCACACGAAGCCACAATCTACACAGATAATCAAGCCGCAATACGCGCCACGTGCCAGCCAGGGCGGTCCTCTGGGCAGTATATCCTTCGACGGATCGTACGACACCTGGGCCTCCTACGCGACAACCGATCTCGATGGCGTGTACGACTACAGTGGGTGCCAGGCCACGAAGGGGTCCCAGGCAACGAGAAAGCAGACCAGCTGGCAAAGTTGGCTGCAGTCGAGGCGACACGGCGTACACAGGAGAACGCCCGCATAGCCAGGATCAGCGCACCCAATCAGACTACACCACACGCCGCACGAATGTCGTATATTCCAAATCAGTCAACTATCCTTATGGCAGTGTGTCGCCAGAGGCTACATGCAGGCTTTGCAAAGAGGTGGAAGGAACAGTGGGAGCATGCCAACCATGGACGGCATCTCTATCGGATAATCAAAGCACCAACGAAGATGGTGTTGCAGCTGCACGAGGGATTACGACGGGCTTGGAGTTCAGTGTTAATCCAACTACAAACAGGTAAATCAGCGCTACGCAGCTTCCTAGCGAGTGTACGGATTGAAGACTCACCTCAATGCGAATGTGGCCTTGGGGATCAGGATACGGCCCACGTCCTCATACGGTGTCCTACCCATATAAACCTGCGTATGGAGACTCTCTGGAAAGAAGCACGCGAAACAGATTATCGGAAGCTCCTTAGCGAACCTCAGTGGGTTCGGCAGAGTATTGAATTTATGATGCGGACTGGTCTATTGACGCAGTTCCATCACGTAACCCCCTTAACAACCACGCGCTCACAGTGAGTGCGACACTACCCTGATGAAGAGTAACCATGTTGATTCGGCTTGGACGGATCAGCCACTTGACACGTTTGGAAATAGAACCGGGCACCAAAACATAAATATCACGTCACCCCGCACCGAGATCCTTCACTCATTTTGTATATATACACATTTCCTTTGTTGGTTCGGCGTTCTGTTCGCTCGTTATCTGTTGTTGGTGGTCTTCGGATCTGGATACGGATACGTGTCGAGACTTTCGCGTGGAGTTGACTAAGTCAGCGTCAAGCCGGAAGCGTCTTGGCACGTTGACGTTGATTTATGCTTTTATACGGTAGTACGCCCGCTGCCCAATTAGAAGGCGCCGCCGGCCACTAGGCTTAGATGCGTGTATGAATCAATCAATCAATCAATCAATCAATCAATATGCTTCAAGTATTTTTACCGTCTACATAGTAATTACTAGCAAGATACATGGCTCCTCAACACCATCAATTATCTCAGAATGCATCTTCGGACCTGTTGCTAGCTAACGTATGAGCAAGCTTCTCGGTATATAGATTCGGTTAGCTTGTCGGGCTTCTAAAAAGAGGAATTGTAGACTATTATTCTTCGATTTTGAGGATATTGATAGACTTTCTAAGTATTACGGTTCTTCCCAATACTATATAGTCAAGATCAGAAAGTCAAATATAATTACAAGTAGAATGGACCTTTAGGTGTCGGAACCACCAAAAATGGTCGCTCCGGGACCCCTGTTCGCGTAGCGACGGCACCGCTTAGCCATGAATCACTTTACCCAACTTGGACGTTCATACTCGCCGCTTTTACCACGTCGTTCGAGGCGCTAGACTTGGACTAACAACAATGACTAGGGTCCAGCTTTGGCTTCTCAATCCATATTCGACCTTCTTTGTAGACTTAAATAGCACAATTTTCCTTTCATTGCTCTCTTTTCTTTCTCCAGTTTCATCGTTCCACACTATGATCGATCTTGATTTGCGTCACCTTTGCACCTTGTGACCAGTAGAGCTCCGAAATGAATAAATGAATATGATTATTGACCATATTCATATTCATATTCATATTCATGAATATTTCCGGGTGGACTATTTTTCCGCGCCGGCAAACAGCCGTGCCCTACATAGATACATATTAACCGCCACAGAATCAGCAAATTTGATGCGAGCTTCTTCAGTTTATCTTATATTAGCCATAAGGGTACTAATCACTCTTAAGTATGGATATAGTACTAGTAGTATGAGGTCCTTTTCTTAAAATAACGAGAATCTTGGCTCAAGGAGAAGATATATATATGAAGTTCTCAAGTTCAATCATTAATTCAGTGCATGGCCTATATAATCATGTAGTTTAGATAGAGCATTCTAGGAAACGCTTTCTTACTTTGCAAGCGGCAAGTCTACTTGAAATTCTCTAGAATGATTCCTCCACCCATTTGTCACGTATAACACGTATGACTAGCACTATTACATTTCATGTATTCAACTTTAACATAATGTTTACCTTTTTTGTTTACATCATAGCTAGGAATGGATTAGACTAAGTAGCTACGTGACGGACAAAGCTAAATATTGTTTAGTATATAAATTGGGGGAATTAGGCTCTTCCAGATTCCTAATTCTCTTTTCCAAATATCTGTCTCCGAGTATTTCACTTGATATTCCTTCTTGTTCCTTATTTATTACAGAGCTTTGTTTATACCCTCTTCTCATGGCTTTTTCTCATGATTCATCTCCTCGAATAACTCGAAAGAGACCTCGTCGCGATTATAATGCCTTGAATAATGGCATAGTTTCTGACGCTTTTCCATGGCGCGATGAAGCAGATACTCTTGACTCTTCCTCCCCTGAATCTCTACCTTCTGATATGTCTACTCTATCTAATGAGCCTGTGCCTGCACCTCACCAAAACATATCTTCCGACGAACTGAGTTTGGTACCATCTAAATCAGCTTCACAAGGATTGAAGTCTCCTCAACAGAATTCAGACAATTCTTCTCAATTGGACCAAGAGAGTGAGTTCGACGAGACTCCAACGAAAAAAAGAAAGAGATCACGTACTAGCTGGACTGCCGACTATTTTGATGCTATAGGCCTTGAGACTACATGGTGTCCTAAAGGAGGCCGTCACAGAAATGATAGACTTCTTTTGTGTAAGCGATGCAATTGGTCATCAAAGGACTCTACTCGACAGGGTGCTACGACCAATTTAGCTACACACCTTTACAAAGAACACCATATTAAACAGAACACAATTACACCTCCAGCTGGGCCTCTTGATATGTTCATAGAACCAGCTAAGTCTGGACTTGATCCCATGCAGGCTCTTCTTCGCTGGGTGATTGAAACACAGCAGCCTTTTACAGTTGTTGAACATCCTACATGGAAAGAACTCCTTAAGAGTCTAAATGCCAACTGTCCTATCAAAACTGCAGATACTCTTCGAAATCGAGTTCAGAGTGAATATTCGAGTTGGAGGAACCGGTTAAAGCAGGACTTAGCTGATACCTGCCGATCGATTTCACTTTCACTTGACATCTGGACGTCAGATAACCAGATATCATTTCTTGCTGTTGTCGGCCATTGGCTCACTCCAGAGTTTAAGCTTCGAGAAGATCTTCTTGAGTTTAAAGAGATTGATGGATTGCACTCTGGCGAAAATCTGTCTACAATTGTCAAAAGTGTACTTGAAGCGTTTCAAATCGAACATAAGCTTCTAACAATCACCGGAGATAATGCCGGAAACAACCTAACACTCTGCGATTATCTTCATGCAGACCTGTTAAAAGATTTTGACGAGGAAGATAGTCCATTCCGCATGAAACCACTTATGCGGTTCCGGGGTCGAAATAGCTTCATTGGATGTCTTGCACATATACTGAATCTTATCTGTAAGGATATTCTGGTATCCTTAAAGACCGGTACAGTCCGTGATGCACATGTTATACTTGATGAGATGCCATCACAGAAGGATCATTCACCTGAAACACTGATTTCAACGAAAGGTGCTATTGTTAAGATCCGTCTTTTGGCCTTATGGATTAGTAACAGCCCCCAGCGAAGGCAGGCATGGAAGGATATCTCTCCCTGCAAGCAAATCAATTATGATATCGACACTCGCTGGAATTCAACATACAATATGGTCTCTGAAGCTCTTCGACTTCGAAAAGAAGTCACTCAATTTATTCGTGAACATCCAGACATTCGAGAAATGCAACCAACAGATAGTGACTGGTCAACACTAAGACAAATTCAGAAGGTCCTGAAGCCATTCTGGGACCATACCAACTCTTGTCTCGAAACATTGCCCAAGCATCACTGAAAGCCTTCCAATATACTGGAGTCTTGATGATATTCTTGACGATATCAAAAATAACGAAGGCGACTTTCAAGAGATTACTAAGGAGGTTCAAAATGCTGTTGAAGGAGGAATCCGGAAAATGGATAAATTCACCAAGAAGATGGATTCCAATATTATCTATTACGTGGCTGCCATTCTTGATCCACGGGTTAAGACCTCCTTCATCCGAGCTCAAATGAGCAAGTCTGATGCAGATGTGATTGTTTCTGATATACGTGAATATCTTAAGAAACAATATCCTGCAAGCCCTACCTCTTCCTCTAGCGCAGAGCGTCCACCAGGTATGCCAGGGACATTATGGAAAAAGCTCAAAAAAATCCAGCCTCTGCAATCTGCAGACATAATATCAGACATTGATCGGTACCTAGATTCAAGCCCCGAGATGTGGTCTCATGGTATGATAGAAGATGGGGATCCTGACTGGATATTGAAATGGTGGAAAGCAAATGCCTTTAACTACCCCCTAATGTCGAAAGCTGTACAAGACTATCTTCCTATTCCGTCTGCTGAAGTAGGCGTTGAGAGATTGTTTAGTAACGCACGAGATGTTCTGGGTATTCGGAGACACTGCTTGAATTCTGAGACGTTTAGATGGCTGATGTTCCTTAAGGGACAATATGGTAAAGAACGCCGGGACTCGGCATAAAAATGTTTAGGATTTAGGAAACGGGGTTTTCATCGAATTTTAGTAAGCTTGCTGTTTGTATATAGTTTTTCTGTAAGTAACTATTCAAAATTGATCTTAGGAGCGAGTTCAAGATTCAGCTGCCTCCCTCATCTTTTGTGGATATTCATGAATATTCATATATTCATGAATTTAGTGAATATGAATACGGGTCATATTCATATTCATTTAATTCATATTCATATTATTCATATTCGTTTCGGAGCTCTAGATGTAGCTGTACTCGGTAATCACTGAAACTAGGCAGGCCTGTTTCTATTTCTTTGCTTTTCTTTCTTCTCTCCTTTAAATAGCTTAGATAGCTTAGATAGCAAATAATGCCATTTTTTTCGTCTTCGATGTGAGATCTTCCATTAATTGTTCATTAGTTTTCCTTGGATCTTTCATGCCATTGGCCAGTACACAAGATCGCGCTAACTAAAAACAATTAGGTTAAAGCGAAATCTAGCTTGGCACTCGGAGCCGCACTCTATTTCAATGTCCTGAATGGTTCCGTCTATGAGTATGGAATCATACATAATCTTTCTCACATAGGTCTTATGATAAAAGACACAACTGAATTACAACTCTATAGAAATTTGTTCTCGGTAATGCATATGGGAGAGATGACTCTGGGATCAGCCAATCAACTCGAATTACTTCCGTCCTAATTTGGCTCCGCCAGAAGTTGATATTGGCCCGGTGCAATACTGCAAACCAAAACAGGATCTAGGAACGAAATTTCAACTTTTGACTGTTAGATCTTCCACCTTTATCTATGGAAGCTATACCCACTACTATATTCTGCTCTCGTGTAGCACAATCCAGCCAGTTAAAATGACTCGCAAAATCACAAAAGAGCAGAGGATGAGAAAACGACATGTTCGACAGCGAAACGAACGGAGAATCAGTTTGATGCGCAAGGCTTACATATATAGTACCATATGCCACGCCGATATTTTTGTGGGTATCAGACTAAAAGAGAACGGCCATGTTTTTACATTCCAGTCTGACGAATTCGGCTTTTGGTCGCCATTGACAAAACATTTTGTAGGTCATGCGTCACATTGCACTGAAACCAACATTACTAACTCTCTTAGAAATCCTACTTTCCTGTACCCTCCCGCATGACTCCCGCTGATTTCGAGAAGCGAGCCGGATCGATACGATCACCTGGTTATACCGGCATGGATCCGCTCGTATGTTCCAACCACGCTGAGGGTCTTACTGGTTAACAACGGTCTATGGGCCCAGGCCCCAACGGCATCCCGGCCTTGAAACGGTGCACGTCGGAAATGTGGATTGGGTTCTTTTTATTGATAGTCCCCGTGCTATTACTTCCTGTTGGCAGGATGTGTGGCGCGTCTGTGCCCTCAGCTTTAGCTACAGGCATCTTATCCGTACCAGCAGAGCGCGCGTTTAGATGAATTGATAGTTTCGCACGTGTCTCGGACATAGGGTCAATGTATTCAGAGTAGAAGTCAATGAAGTCCTGCTTGGACAGATCCCTTATAATACCAGCGGCGGTTTCATTCCAGAGTCCGAATCCTTCGGATTTGATGTGATCCCAAAGGCGCGCTGTCTCATCACCTAGATTTCCAGGTTTTTTCTCCAGCTTGCTGACGATTCTTTCTTTCTGAGATTCAAACTCCTCTTCAGACATATCCACCAGTGTCTTCGTAAATGAGTCCAAGAAGGAGTCAATTCGAGCTTCTAGATAGGATGCTAAGTGTTCACTCTGAATAACGAATAGGTACCCTATGGTCGTGGCAGAGCAATGCGCTCTACTTTCGATAGCATATGCAAGCTTTTCCTTAGAACAGAGCTGAGCTAAAGCCGGCTGTTGAAAAATCTCCATCAAAAGAAGAAGATTAGCCCGTGACATATCGTCAACCATGTCGCCAATATATAGATAGTATGCAATGCAACTGTTCACTTGTGATAGGTCCGTCAACCGGCGCTCATATATGTAGTTACTGCCTGGCGGAAGCATAATGGCCCTTCGGACACCCCATTGGAACACTGGTAAAGAGCGGCTATGCAAACTACTCGTGATAATATTTGTCATTGCGGACGCTTCTTCTTTGGTCAGATCCCCAAGAGCTAAAACCTCAATATGGTTGTCCTTGAATAGCTGTGGAAAAAATGCCATAATGTCGTGTGCTTCGATATGTTCTAGCTCAGCTGCATATTCGTCATTCATCCATTCTTTTTCCTCGCATAAACAGCGCATCATGTCGGTTGCTTGAGCTAAAGGAAGTTGGTAATCTGAATCTCGGTAGGTTTGCGTTAAACACTCCTTAAGTATCACGAAGCGCTCCGGAACAATAACCAGTTTCCGCATCATGGAGACTATCTCCTCAAGAAGTACATGCATTTTCTCGGTGTATCCCCATAAGGATAACTCCAACCCAAGACTGCCAACAGAAATGCTGGCAGTCAGCCCAGCGATTTGAGCATTCCATAGATTCTCACGCAAAGTATCCTCTACTAGAGCACTGTAGAGCCTTGCTTTGACCTTTTGCGCAAGAGTAGGCCATCCCATCGGGGTCCTCAACATAATTCGCACAGAAGCGCAAGGGAACCGTTGAATGTTCTTATACCAAACGCGGGCATCATCGTCATCGCGAATGAGGCGTAGCACACCAGATGACATTTCAACTTCTTCATTCTTAATTGACAGTTGATGCGGGATGAATTTATTCTTGTGTGGCATGTGCAAGCCCTGGATTCTCCCAGGCCGTGACAAGGCATGTGCGAGCTCTTACCGAAAATCTTGACGGATCTCCTCCACCTTGTACTTTGTTTGATACCACTTCTCTTCTGAGTCATAGTCGCCGGCGAATGGACGCGAGAAAAGCATGAGTCTGAACTTATCACAATGGAGATAGGTCAGCGCTCGAGTAATCAAAGCAGCATCAAACTTTATTGGCACGAAGTGACTTAGAAGCGACCCTCGCGGTATGGGGGTCTGCATTACACTGCTGAGGCGGTTCGTGAATTTGGCAGGATGTTCTTCTGGCCCGAATTGGAACCTGTTCTGGGTGAGGTTCTTGACTTCGTTAAAAACCCACTCTTGGGGTGGTCTCTCTTTGATAATACCGATATACTGAAAAATCACTTTGATGATTTCTTTATAGGACGCACAGCCGCTCTCCGTAAGTGTTACAGAAATCTGATAGTAGGCAGATCCGGGACACACATGTTTCGGGTAAGCCGAGAGGTCAGTCGCCCAGCCTTTTGCGGTTAGCCAGGATAAGATACTACCAGAACCTTTATTGCTGATTAAGTGGCTGATATATCGGCTAGGGAGAGTCTCGTAAAGGTCCTCCTCGTCCAAGAATGGAAAATGTATGTATAGCAAGTAATTTGCCTTGACGGATTCGACAAACACCTGCATGCCAAGCTGATCCTCTGAAAAGAGTGGTACGCTATCCCATCGTTTTTGCACCACATTCTTGTTCTGGATCCTTGAAAATAAATCAATAACCCATTCCTCAAGCTGATTCAATGAATTGGGTCCCAGAACAACGAGTTTCATGCGATTGGCAGAATAATGTGATTTATAAAACTCCATTACCTTGCCTTGCACATCGATACTACATGCCTGCGGATTGTCGCGCAATGTCTCCAAATTCCCTAACGAGAAACGGCAATATGGATGGTCAGGGTTTGAGAGCGACTTTTGCAGTTGCAGTCTTCTGTGCGCGTCTTCCCGGAAATTCGTCTTGTATTGTAAATCAATTGCTTTCACCGCTGCGTCTAGTGTAGACTCCAGAAATAAGGGCGCAGTAAAGGTCTTTACGAACCGGCACAAAGCGCCGTATAACGGAGACCCCTGAGGCAACGGCGCGCTGTTACCAGACGCAGTGGCAGCGACTTGGAAGTGAAAAGTGGTCTCGGTTGCTGAGGTGAAACTATTTGAGCGGCCTGAGTGGGCAGCGACATATGTTTTAAACCCGTTCTTCTGAAGGAATGTAACAGAAAAGATTAGCATGACCACTTCAGTTGGCTAGCTATAAAAGATACGACTCACTTCTTCGGACTCGAGAACTAACATATGCTAAGTTTCTTTTATAAGCGCACGTCCTTTCTCCAAAGGAGCATTCTGCTTACCTGTGTAAGATGCGCCATCCCCAGTACGTCCTTGTCATCATCGAGTCTTCCTACCCCGACATTTAGCGAAGCGCTGGCCTGGGTTGCGTTCAGGTCATAAACAAGTAACACCTCCAAGCCGTTTCGCAAACGAAGCACCCGGTACTGGCGACGGTCCAACTTAGGTTTCAACAGCTGCTTAGTGACTACTGTTGACATTGTGCAAGCTTGAGTGGAATGATGTCTATTTGGAAATGTATAGGTAGAGATTCGATATTTATGGGTAGCGAGGGTGAAGCAAAGTGGTTGGATGGAAAATAAGTAAGAGAAGGTAGGCAGTTCTCTTTAAATATCTCCACCAGCGGGAGGCGGACAAGGAGGTCACCTACACAAGAACTAGGACAATTCTGATCTGTCCGCGTGCAGCTTCCTAGACTAGCAGAGGACCGAGTCATCTTGCAAGGCTTACTTTGACAGTCTGGTGGCCCAGTATGCTGCGTCACAGACCCTGTATCAGCTAGTAAGATACCCACTTGCTCGAGGATGACCGAGCTTTGTTGACTGAAATAAAACTAGTCAGTGTCATTTTAAAAAGCATGGTGCCACACTAGGTCTGTCTCACGTTGAAGAAGGCTAGGATGGTAATAGTGCATGTCGTTGCGGATTTTGGCTATAAAGGGAGGCCTTCGGTTGTAGACAGCACAGACAAGAAACAAGAAACATTTCCTGCAAAGAAAGACTCCTAAATCTTAACACGACTCCCTTCTCATGAAGCGCAGATTTGTAAAGATCTTTCGCTTCATTCTCCTCTTTGCCGCAATTCATGCTGCTTTCCTAACATTATTCTGGATACCCTTTGCGCTCATTGTAGTAGTGCTCGAACAGACTCGAGTGAAAATAGGATCAATACAATACAAACGCCATTCACAACGGAATCACTACAAAAAAAAGAACCTTAAAGATCGGAGGCGAAGGAGAGAGAAGGAGAGACAGAAAAGACGATAGATCCAGGCTATCAACTCAAAGTCCGGCAGAGTATGATCCTTCTTCGAAAATTACATATCTGGTTTATTTCTAACAGCTTATAGAACTGAATTTACATTTCTACAGTAGAATAAAGCTGCATCAATTATGTGGGAAAAGAGATTCGCTGTGCCATTCAAAAAGGCAGCCACTCTTCTTTGCATTGCTACTACGAATGGCATTTTCCCTCAGCTTGTGCTGGATGGTAGGAAGGGCGTGGAGATGCCGGGTCTGAAAATGGAGAATGACACGATGAATGTTGAGTTTCCTATTGCATTGTGGCAACATCCAATCTCTAGCGAGATCAGTCAAGAGTATATATACACACATTGAACCAACAGTCTTAGAACGCTTTTGTTATTTCCGATGCATTTACCTGCTCAAGTTCACTGACTCGTAATTGTAATTGATCAAGTTCGTCACGCAATCTCTGTGCCTCCTCCATCTTACGGTGTAGTATTTCAATCTGCTTCCACATATTGTCTATTCTTTCTGCCAGCAGAGAAAAATATGTTGAGACTCGTGACTCGAGAAGTGCGGCATGGGCGATTATGTTATACATGCGGATTGCGTCATTTCGTCCTGAACATTCGGTTTGGAAATAAAATAAGATATCATGTGGATTCGTCACGGGCTGACAAAGTGTGTTTCGAGCTCGACATTGCAGGCACCTTGGAATGCTATCAACAGCCCTCATGCACTTTATATGGTCAATGTACGAAGGTAAGTCTAGGATATGTCAAAACTTACTGTTGTAGCTCTTAAGAAGCATTCTATACAAGGTGCAGAATTCGGAATTCCTCCGGCGTCCATCTTGTAGCTTCGTTAATGGTATAACTTCTCGTGTCAACTTGCAGCGAGGAGAGAAAGTAGGCTGTATACTTTATAGTCAACGTGTACAGATTCAATGGTTCAGGGGTAATCTTGAAGATAGCTATGTCTCAGTTCATGTGCACCTGCTATCTTAGACTAGGGCAGTGGCTCTCGGGCCTCTGATTCAGGACTATTCTAGACTAAGAAGAGTTGCATGTTTACTATGTATACTGAGAACACAATTAATAAACGTAAACCGAACTAGCAGAATCAACCCCTGAGGACAGATGCATAGATTAATGGTGATCCTCACCCATGTGATGGGTTTTGTAAACTAAAGAATGGCACAGGCACTGTATGTTCGTGAATGTCGACATGATTTGGCCCACTGACTCCATCTACATGCAACTTGCGACGATGGAACCCTACCATAGCGTCCACGGATTCCTCTAAATAATAACTAGTGTTGATTTGTTTTGCAAGGGTCACCAGCAATATGCAATCCAGCCTCGATGTGCCTGTTTTAACATTTTGATTAGCAGGATAAAACTAGTATTGCCGTCAATGATGTATGTACGGTATTCGACTAACCGCAGTTGGCTGTGACCTTGAATTATCCTGTCATCCAGGAGCTAACCGGTAAGATTAGGTCTATAAGAGTGACATCCGTCCTCTGCTAATATGTTCAGCTTGGAAGCGTAACAGTCTGAAGACTTTACCTGAGTCCGTCATCGATGGAGGGCAATTTGGAAAGCACGATGCAACCACACACAAGACAAACGATGCTGCCGAACGTACGCAAATATTCGAAAAAGGAAGAGGAAGAAGAGGTCAAGGAGATGAAATCAGGCGATACAACGAGGTAGCTTGACCGCTCTCTAAGTCAGGTATAAGCACTAATATCTATTATACAGCGTCGAATTTGCCATCCGGCCAAAGGAGGAAGCCTGCACTCATTGTTGGGAAGAAAAGATCCGCTGTAGGGCTGCGGAAGATGGATGTCTTCGCTGCCAACAGCTAGGGCGGCAATGTACCATCTCACGAGTATTAAAAACTATATGCGATCAATGCATTCAAAGAGGCAACAACAAATGCTCAAGACAACGACCGTGTGCTCAGTGTCAGAAAAGAGGGGATGATTGTCATTATAGTTTTCACTCTTTGCCACGACTCTCCACATACAACAAAGAGATCTTGAGAAGGCTAAAAGAAGAGCAAAAAATGTCATGGAAAGAAATTATGCAACATTTTCCTACCGAGACGAAGAGATCAATTCAGCAAAAATATTATAGGGAACGACAGAAAGGAGTCTAGCATTAGTCCAATGTCGAGTTAGATCATTCCTTAGGAAAATCAATATCAGTAGAGTCAAATATCAAGGCTGATGAACTGAGATTACCTACCTTGCGATTTCAAGAAGTCATCATAACTACCAGTGTAATGATGGATTTTTCGCATGTGATCGTAGCAATTCCATCGGCGTGGAAAAGCCCTCCCAGAAGTAGCTCGATCACATTGCTCAAATAAACACAGGAAGCCTGTGTGGCCATAAGCCTTGTGGACTTCACGGTTGTGGCGTAACAGAGTGTAATTTGCCTTAAACCTGTGCTTGGAACATTGAGGATGCCGGCATCGCAACAAATCTGATATAGCCCTGTGGACTTCACGGCTGTGGCGTAATAGATTGGCCTTGGTCCGAAATCCGCGCTTGGAACATTTAGGATGCTGGCATCGCCACAAATTTGATGCGTATTGGTCCGGTGTATCAATCTTCCTCTGCTGCTTGGTTTGACGCAAGCTCTCGTCGGCTTCCTGTGGCTCCGTGTTTTCTATATCTCGAAAAGCCTCCTGTGCGTTGATCTGATAGTCCATATTGGCCATGGGTGATTTCAGGGAGGCTGAAAAACCAAAATCATTGCCGGGTTCAGAATTTATGAAGATGTGGTTCCATTCTTCTTCTGAAAACTTTCCGCTTAGATTGACAGCGTCTTCTGTCACCAGGGTAAAGGCTTGCATGCTTCGTATATCAAGCGGTAAATCAGATGATGAATAGCCATCAGGTGGTGTTGAGGCGCTTGATATTGCCTGAAGGTTGACTGGGCTCAATCTTGGACATCCGTCACAAGGTATTCCACGAGAAAATCCTATGTTTTTCTGATTGCAATTGTCGTATACTGACCTTAAGTTCCTCTCAACATATTCCATTGTTTTCGCAGTAGGTTTCATTGAGGAGCAAACAGACAAAGACGTTGTTGAAGGCACTGTCTGAAAAATGCCTACTCTGGGAGTTGTGAGGATTTTCTAGAACAGACAGGATATTAAAGTAACAAAACCAACAAAGGAATGAAATCTCTACATATTATACTCCGGCAAGTATATCTAGCCTCGATGCGTTATCGCACTAGTCATCTAATCGCCATGCATTCTTCAGGGGAAACAACCAATGGATTTGCCAATCTGTCTAGAAGTGGCGTATCACAGGGTAAGCGATTGCAATAGACTATCATGTACGGACATAGTGGAACACAGCTGCTGTCAACTACCATTAAGCTTTCCGAATAGTCTTTCCTAATGCGAGACGTCAGTCGTATACCCTAGACTAACATTTAGCAATTGTAACGAGCTTTCCCCAGCTCAGAAGTACTCAATGGACCAAAATAGAGAGTGCTGCATCAGATCTTTGGTCATATCTTTGCTCGTGAAGCAAGAGCCCCCAATTCATCCATACGGCGCTTCAGGATTACATCCAGTCCTCCCCAGAAATTAGATTGCTTTTTGTATGCGTCGAGCACTATGCGCAAAGATTCACAGTACCCTTGAAACCGCACCAAAGGGCTGTTTTCGTCGAAATCGGTATAGGTCTCTGAGAAAAGCTTTTGAAGCTCGGCTCTTCGATTCTCCTCGAACCAAACCTCGAATAGACCATACCTCAAGGGCAGTATATGAGGAGCATCGGCGACGGAGATTCCATGGTCCTCCAGGAAGCTATTGAGTTCTTTTGTTTCCTTTGCCGTCTCCTCTTCCGTCTCCTCTTGCGTCCCCTCTTCCGTCTTTTTCCCCCACACGACCCAGAGAGGCTTAAGGCCTCGAAATTTTGTGGCTGCAAAATGCTGAGGAGAAACATCGGCCATTTTGTGGGCTGCTTGAAGCTCAAAGCTTTTGGCTTCCTTCAACGTAAGCTCTATCCAGTCGAGCCATTCTTTTCCAGTGTTACGATACGATATGCTTCCAATGAACGACACAATGAGGCCTGCCACTGATATTCGTCTTCAACGTAGTCAGAAAAAGGAAAGTCGCCGAGTAGCTTTGCGTTGCAATGTTGTTGAATCTTCCGTAGTTCATCTCCTGTTTGAGGATATGCGAGAAATAAGCCCCATTCTAATGGAATTGCTTTGGACTTGATTTTATCGAGGCTCATCTCAAGCGCCCTGAGACTAGATTCATCGATGGATGATCCATGGCTCAAGGCAGGGAGTCTAAAGATCTAGTAGAAATTAGAATTGATCAATAATCATGGAGACGATCTTACATAAGGCTTGTGGAGCTCTCTGTGTGCGCATCTAAGCATGATGAAGGCCTTGCTGCTCAGATAGACTTGCCAATAACTTCTTGTTGAAGTTCAAGATATCTGGGAAAGATGATTGTATTTATATCTATGAGACGAGGTTTAAGCATCGTCCCTACACTGATTGATATGAACACTATTAGATAGTTGTGCTAGGACTCCCAGCATACATGAACCTCCAAGCTTCCTATTTTTTTGCAACTATTCAGTGGTACATCCGTTTCCGTCCAGTGTCTAGATTGTTTTCTACTCAAATACGCGAGATCACGGTCGGCATTGCACTCATCATGAGTGACTGCGCAAGACATTGCCAATAATCCGACTCCTCCTCCGTCTCTAGCAACTGTATATAGAGCGCATGGATTTGATGCGTGGATTGTAGATGGGATGCTTGAAGATTCTCGTAGATTGCCTTAAGGTGTTTGATACGTGACTCAAGGTGTTTGATATCTGACTCAAGATGTTGGATGTATGTTGTTCGATCGCGAACTGTTTGTTGTGCAGAAGGTGATCATATCATAAGAAAACACTCGTATACCAGCGGACTATCATACATCACATTCATGTTGGTATGTACTTGCGTACCACACCCAGAAAAAGCAAGCGTCATCTAGACAAATTTCCAATGTATCCACCAGATTGCAATCAGTCTTGTACACTTCAATAGAGCATTGGCGCTAAGGAAAGAGATAAGTGATAACGTAAACTGCTCATGTAAAATCGCCACCTTAACCAAAACATTTTGATGCTGTCATCTTCTCCCAGTCAGTTGCATACGCGGCCGTCGGGTGTCGCGGATAGCGCAAGATTCCGCCAATAATCCACCTCTGCTTGCTTCTGTAGCAACTTCATGTGGAGGGCATTAACGTGACTCCTGGATTGTAGAAGGGATGATTCAAGAACTTCGACCTGCGACTGGAGGCTTTCTATGAATTCTTTTCGTCGAGCCCGGAATAATTGTTGGTCGAGACGGGCCTTTTCCTGTTTTTTCCATTACATTCTGAGGGTCGGGGGAAGGGAAGGGGTTGGCAGACAAACCCTCCTTTCTTCTTTTGAAGCTGGCCTTCTTTTTGGGGGCGATTTTCGAGTCTCTTCTTTCTTAGGCGAACATGATTGTGTGTAATTATCTCGTTGACAATTTGAAAAATCCTGACTTGTAGATGGGAAGTCCATCTGTTGGGATGACATGCTAGACAGCGTGTTGAATGGCAATGATAGACGTACACCTTGAGTCTTTATATACGCACTTGTTTTGATAGATACATACACAATAAGAGCAAAACAAATAAATGAAGGACAGGGTAACATGGACCAATGGGCAATCAAAAAAAGAAAAAACTGTGGTCAGACTCTATCAGGTCGTTCCACGATAGTTTGGCTTTTCGTGAATCAACATATTTCTCTAGGGCGAACTCGGACTCTCGAGGTTTTCTGGGAGTCATCGGCCTCAGCATGGAGAAACCCTGCATTGGTGGTATTTTTGATGATTTAACTGAATTTGAAGCGGCTGGCATTTCCTGAGTTAGACCCCTGACATCAATCGCTCCAGGGTCTTGGGACGTCTGAATGTGCATCTATACAGGTATTAGCAAAAGCGCGAAAGTTGGTGAAAGCCGCGAAACTTACCGGCTTCCTGGAAGATACAGAATACGTGGGAGTCGGTCTCGATAAGTTAGGGTGAATCTGTACTTCCGATGGCTCTTGAGGTGAACTACCTGACATTGCTTGAGTAGGACCCGCGTCACCGAAGGTAGTCATGCCATTGGGAATCGTGACCTGGGCGCAGGCAACGCATTAGCTTTCTCTGCAGGTAAGCATGGATTAGGAAGTCTGTGAAGCTTGCCTCCTGGGGAGCCTTGTCACGTCGAATTTTCCAGGGGACACAAGCTGAAAAGTCAAGCACCATGTCAATTGTAGTGTTCTTTCTCAACCGGTCAGATAGCTTGACTTGTCCGTGCCATGTTGCGGTGAGATCCTGGGACAAGGCTGGCATCTTCTTAATATATTGTTCTCATTATTACCACTACCAAGTCTAGTAACTGCCAGACGAGATCCAGAATAGATGGATCTAGAACCTCTGTATCAAACTGTGGTTGTAGGCGATGGCACATTTGAGGTTTGGTGAGAGCATGTGGCGTTAATCTGCGACATATGACCCAGCTCAGGGCCAATGGACAGTCGATGTCCCGGTATTTGACGCTAGTCTATGCATGCGTGCCAACAATCAGCGCTACGCTAACCTGAAATTGATTATTTCTTTAACATGTTAAAGAAATAATCAATTTCAGGTTAGCGTAGCAAGACAATACTCGATTTTTGAACGTGTTCGCATTCTCTTGTTCGCAACCACTTGATCCAAGCTACAATGGGTGCAGAGCCTAGCAAACAGATTGCGGAGCGAGTAATCACAGCTTGCCAATCTGTGAATGACAATGAACAAATAAGTGGAATTCTTCTGGAAGATAAAATTGTGAGTACGCAGTATTGATAAAGTTCCAAGATTAATTCTCCTAGTTTCGACAAACACTTGCCAGGCTGTCTCAAGACATTCCACCTTCTCTAAGGCAACTTATTAAGCTCAAGAGAGAGCGACAACGTCAGGACTACGGTGGCCCAGAGATCACGGAGCACCGCGCTTTCAACAGCATATGGGCGGCTTCGGAGCCTAAGCTCCAGCCAGTTATTCGACAATTCCTCTTCGCTTGTCACAAAGACCCACGACAGGCTTTGAGACGGACTGGAACAAATCCTGAAAGGATATCGATTGCAGACTACCTTGACGCTTTGTATGACCTCGAGAAAGATCGAAAGATTAATACAGTTCGCTGGCGACTCTCTTTGATTCCACTGTCCGACTTGATTCATAAATTTGATCGGGCGAACTCACATGCTCAGACGCGCGATGATATTGTTACAGTTATCTCTCAATCGAGTCTCACCATCCAGAATGAAGTTGAAATACGCAAATATCTACCGTCTTGGCTTCAGAGGGGAAAGAGGTACAAGACCCTAGCGCCAAAGATAGGGTATGGTGGTATTTGTGCTTTGCCTGAAGAGCCTGGTGATACAATGTGAGTTATCTTTCCATAACGGATACTTACAGTGACTAATTTAGACAGTTGGGAGCAATTTCTTCCAAAAAAGGGAGCCGTGACTGACGCCTGTATACGATTGTTGGTCGATAGAGGTATCAAGGAGGCTGCTTCCGAAAATGTCGCTGAAAATGAGCAGGATATTGTTACTGCCGATGCAGCCGCTGAGAAGATAGTACAATATTTGGGCGGGTTGATTGATGATTTCCCGTTCCTCGATGACGGAGGTAAGATATTATAACCCTCTATACAATACACCCGAGCTAAACACCATTTTCTACACTTCAACAGATAGGCATTCATGTAAAAAGCGGAAACGAAACAGCAGATGTTTTAGGGACGAGCCCCGGCTCTCCCCTGCTCAACCTACTAGTTCCGCTTCGCAATACTACCAAGATGCTCCGAGCCTTGTTCCCAATGAGCGCGGGTCACTTGACCGAAGCCCAAGTCAACGGGCGGGCGATGCATTGTCGGCTGAAGAAGAAACACCATCTAATAGTGGAGACTTGGGAACCAGCCCTAGTGATACTAGTATGTCGTACGACTCACCGGACATCAGCATTTCCGGCGCCAATTTTGATTTTCACGCTGCTCAAATTCTCAGTCAAATTTCGCGCGATTCTGCAGCCGATAACGTACCGATCAACAATGGTGAATGGTCTGTCGGTGTGAACGATGTACGCGAAGGAATAGAAATTGTGGCGGATGTTAATACTGCTAATTCGGGATGTACTGCATCTCGGATTGTAGAAAGCACGGGAAGTCTGAATAGGAGTTATGGAGCAGCAGGAACTCAACCTGAAAATGTCGGGGCGGATGGCAATATAGCAGTTACAAATCGCCAAGTCCACCACCATCCACGATCTACTGCAGAGGGCATGACGCTCATGGGCTCCTATGACTCAATCTTGCCTGAACAGGCAATTCCACGTCCTTCTATTCGTCCACATCAGTTAAATATATCCTTCAGACAACGAACCCTTCCATTACCACTCAATAGCGTCTCGTCTCCACCAATCTCCGATGTATACATGGGAGGACAGATTCCCAATGCGACATTATTTTCTTCTACTCAACACCTCCACAGGACTGAAGCCAGCGCACTGGGGGAACGGTATCCGCACCTCGAGCAGAACCCCAGTGCTACAGGTGATGCGATTATTCATGTAGTGCCTCAGAGTGACCTCCATGCTGGAAGCTTTCCCTCTACTAATAACACAGCTCAACCTGGCTTGGCTTACAATATTCCGGTGGGGCCATTCGGGTACAGCAACACAAATCTCACTCTTGAGGATTATGGGGTACCGTATACACCTGAAGGCCTGTCTCAATACAGCAACACAAATCTTACTCTTGAGGATTATGGGGTACCGTATACACTTGAGGGCCTGTCTCAATACAGCAACACAAATCTCACTCTTGAGGATTATGGGGTACCGTATACACTTGAGGGCCTGTCTCAATACAGCAACACAAATCTTACTCTTGGAGACCCAGTTCACTCCGGCAACAGAAACAGTCCATCAGAAGGATCTCACTGTACTTTAGTTGTTTAACACTAGACATAGTTTTCTGAATTAAGATTGATATAATATGGGAATGATCTGTACTTCACTGGAGTGTTTATTACTATGATACATGGATGGTGCTAAAACTCTGACGTCACCACGACAGGACAATCGCAGAGACCTTAGATTCCTCCGGAACTTCCAGTATGGTTCTGCTTCTTACTTCGTAATAGTGATTCGTATCAATATTGATCTGACCAATCTTTGCGGTCCCTTCAATGTGTATAGGTATCACCAATGTAGGACTATCACCGATGACCGCTCCTTTGGGAAAGTATATCAATAGCGCCAGTAATCTCTGAGTGCTTTTTGCTACGGTATCGTTCTGTTTCAGTGTTAGAACTGAATCTTCCAAACAAAGAAACAGGGGTTATTTACCATAGCAGCATCCTCAATCGCATAATCCATGGCCAATTTGCAATCGTGTGTAGGAGTGCAGTGGCCAATAGACTGACCAGTAGCAGGCTTGTTGATTTTTTCACATTGTTCCTTGACTGTGCTCCACGCTTTTTGACCTTGTTCTATGACTCTCGGCGATACGACATCAACGACGGACATTGTAGAAGGATGGATAGCGCTGCGCTGCCGACCTAGACCTTCTAATGTTCTGAAAATTAGTGGGACACATTCTTTGCCTGTTTGAGGGATGTACATACAAAGCAGTTCAAATAGGTAAGTGAAATACTAACCAAGGCAATTCCTAAAAATGAAATCTCTCGGACTCCTGTCCGTCAAAATAGATTTGCGATGAGGGGTTGGTGGGGTATCACGCTGGTAACGTGTTACCCGCTTGGGCATCAAAAGCGTAAAAAACATATAGCGGGTTAGGCTAGGCTCAAGATGGTAACTGCAGAAAAGGGACTCGCATAACTCATGAGTTGAGCCCCGCACGTGACTACCACTGAGTGTTGGAACGCAATACGCTATCCCTAATTGGGAATCCATCATACTACTAACATGAAGAAATTTCGAGAACTAGGTTCACATACTGACGAGATATAGACATCCAATCAGCTCTATATGGCTATATCTAGAAGGTTCGACTGGATGTCATCTCATGATCTAGTTTGTACAGGACCTCACATATAAAAGAGGTCAACATTCCTGACAAGTTTTGTATTAGAGAGGGTGCATCAATACATAGAAATTCTCAACTCTAAGTTCTTATTATTTGCCTATATTCCGTATCCATCCTAGCGTAACCGAGCTCCAACACTGAGTATGAGTTCTCCGTTTCACGATTGAGTGATAAGCCTCAGAAACTACTTGTGCTCTGTATTTACTTTCTATGAATTGCATGTGACACAATTAGAGCAAAAAGTCTGTACGCTGCTGCCTTGAGAGACATTTCGTAGGTGCAGCTATGCTGCGTCCTGATACAAACTCTAGCTCACGGCCTTTGCACGATCAACTCTCTTTGTGACTGTGATCTGTCCTTTCAAAATCAATGATGTAACCTCCAATCCAATCTAATTATATATGATATTCCATACTTCATGCGTCGAATCTTGAAGGTTCTAGTAAATAGCAGGGTTGTTTATGCAGACCCAGAGTAGTCTTTCAAAAGACTCTCGGTGCATCATTGTCGATGATGGCTGCATCTCGGCATTTGAATGGACCGTGGTTCGCAGTCGAGATGTGATTCAAGACGTCCAGTCTGTTAGCTTGCGCTCCTCTTTTTCCTTCATCTTTCTTCCCACAAGGTTGTCTATCTCTTGCCTCTCTTCCGAAGTTAGTACTTGGAGACGATCATCGAGATACCCATCACCGAAGAACCTTCTGTCAATCTTCGCCCAGTATATCATATCGAAAGCCCAACTTTTCCTTGCTGCATAGTTAACCCAAAAATCTCCACTTTCCCAGCTATCCCTCATATATGTGGAGAGACGTTGTTCCTCGGCCAACAGTCCACGTTCGAGTGCCACTTTCTCTCTCTCTTCAAGTACCCTAAGAAACGTCACCAGGCGTGTCTCATAGATATTGGTCCAGTCATCCAACCCTTCCGGCCAGTATTCGGGAAGTTCCAGAAGAAGCCAGAATGGGGCGCTATAAACGAATTCAAGCGGCGCTGAATAGGTATATTCCCAATCTATTGCCCCAACGACCTGCTTTTGATTCCGCAATTTTGATTGAGATGCGATGCTAGGCACCAAATCTCCAGCGACCTCCTGTGCTTTGGTGTGACAGTCCACATTGGCCAACGGTGATTTCTGGGGCGCGGAAAACTCTCGTTCATCTTTCGTTACTCCATAGTCGTTCGTTTCACAAGTGGTGGCTCGCGCCAAATCCCCCATAGTCTCCGGGATCGAAGCATCGTCGAGTGGATAGCCCCATGGAGGCAAAGTTGACGCGTAATTAAAGACAACTGGATCATGCATCATGATAAATCGCCACTGCTCTTCCCAAGAACTAAGCTTTGTGAATGTTTCCCTCATGGTCTCCAGTATCGCAGGATCGAGTGGATCAGGCATCGTGATAAATCGCCACTGCTCTTCCGACAACCAAGAACTAAGCTTTGGGTAGGATGTTTCACAAGCGGGGGCACGAGCCAAATCCCCCATGGACTCCGCCATCGCAGGATCGTAGAGTGGAAGGTCCCATGGACGAGGCCAAGTCTGATATGTTGACGCGTAACTAGGGTAATCTTCGAGTGTGGAGGTAGCTTTGTCCGCTTGCTTGATTAACTGAGTTGGCTGATAATGACAGCTCACATTCAACTTTTGGCACCGCTGACAAGGTATTTTCTGACAACACCTCATATGTGCCTGGCGGCAACGGTCACATGCACGTGCTGCGCGGGGTTGCCGAGAGCGTGTAGCAGATGACATCGTTGGTAGCAACTTTGCATAACCGTACTGACAAGTTAGAGAAGATTCACTGCTAAAGTTGGTGTGCATCTGAATCTCTGGACAGGAAACAAAAAGACCGGGCTAGGCTGGCTAAATATAAGGTTAAAATGGATCCAGATGTAGGTACGGGAAGAAATTCCAGGGAATACAGCCAGCTGAGTTGCATCGGGTCAGTGCGTCATCCAAGCGATAAAAAATGGGATGCATTAGTTGAGTAGAAGAGAATTCAATAGGCAATTATCGAGGCATGATCGACATGCGTAGCTAATCTAGCGAATACGAGTCATGAATAGTATAATTTCTGGACAATGACGATCCAGGGGTCTCACGGAAAGCACCTGCGGCTTTACTAGGTACATACGCATTGATATGCGGTTGATTACCAAACCATCAGGGGAAACAGGTATACGGTGTGCAATGAATCGGACGGGATGATAAGTACATAACCAGTTACTTTGATGGAGTATCCCAGTAATCTTTGTTCTGAAATCACGATTATCTTGTATGGCTTGTAATTCTCGATCATTTTTATATCAATAAGTGACATGAAAAGTTTCGATGCCCAACCTTTTTACCTGATGAAATGAAGTCTGTCTCATGGAGGCTCTTTGCTTTCGTGGCTGGGGTCTAAAGGGCTCACGACCAAGAATATGCTAACACGTCAGTTGAATTCATTGCATGTCATTCGATTCCAAATATCTGGAGCATAACTTCCCTTACCCTACCATCAGCGTTGAGAACCTGACTGTGCATATATTCATAACTAATCCATGTTTGAACAAGCCATCTGATCAATGTCAGTCTTCGCGAAGCAATAAGCTATCCGGATCTGTCTCTAACTTCTTTGCCGTGGGTTACTTTAGTAAATATTATCAACGATTATCCTCGGATTACGGTGGTTATCCATTTTGATACGAGAGCCAAATGAGGAATTTATTATCGTATCGGACATCGTCTCAGTATGATTTCTGTTCTACCTACAATCGCTCAATTTTCATGTGCCTAATTGCTGAAACCGTGCCTGCATGCCCTGTGATTTAGCATCCAATTCGATGGCGCTGACTCAAAGTCTAGTGAATCATAGACCCAGGTTCGGATTGCCCATCATGTGCCTCTGGCTCATTCGCCAATCAATGTATCTCAGATTAGACGATCCTCCACGTATATCTGAGGCCTCGGCTGGTTGGCAGACTTGATTGCAATCACAGTTCCCTGGCCGGGAAGATTTCTATTTCCAGGAACATGATATGTTCTGATGGTCGGATTGAGTCCCAATTGTCGAAGAGACGAGGACATTATCTCTGTCTGCTCGGGCAACGCCACTGCTCCGTTGTACCAAGCGCAGACAACAACCGAGTCCGCGGAAGAAAAGTACCCCCTGTTTTGTTGATAGAGAGTAGCCACTTGATTCATCATATTACGAGCGTTGTTATCACCGGCAAACGGGTCCGGTGATGGTTGCAAGGGTCGTGGAGGAATGTGAGCAAGAATAGCGCCTTGCGCGGATGCTATGAGCACGACAGAACATGATCCAAGGTCCCTGGTGCCAATCGCCGGCTGTTGTTGGAAAGAGAGAAACTGGACGCCACCCATTGGAACCACAAGAACTGCATGACGCGCTTGCCATTGAGCGAGAATACCTGATCCGGACATTATAGGAGATCTTGAAATAGCAGCGTATGTGTTTGCACGGAAGGATGGGAACGTTCTATCTATCAAGAAATAATTCGTACTACTTCTTATAGTTTCTCAAAACCGCTGCAAGGCTCTAAAAATGAATTTCATCTTTCCTCTAGTTTTCGACAACTTTTCCTTAGCTAGCCGCCCATCCTTGAACGCATGTAAACGCGTGTCTTCAATTGGTGGGCTAAGGAGGCCACTCATAGTCTGCGCCTCACATTCTAGCCAACAAAACGTGCGGTGTAAGGATCTGGTAAAAATAATTGCTTGCCAGGGTCGCCTCAACACGGTCCGCTCCATAGCCCGTATCATGAAACTTCACAACAACACGTATTAGCCAATCAGCTTACTCTGACTCGTGTACGACTAGTCCCGAGATAACCGAACACACCGCCAAGTCCTCATTGGTTGACCGGCTGGTTAGGTCTCAGATGACGTGAAGTGAATAATCTAAATACCTCTGCTTCCCCACCTGCTGCTACTACTTACGCTTCGTTATGGCCTACTAAACAAATGTGATGCTTCGCCATTCAACCCGCCATGGATGTCCTGCCTCCTCCAGACTACCCTCCAGTTCACCCGAGCGAGTACCCTCAAATTCCAACTCGAACACCTCCGGCGACGCTTGAAATATCGCGTACTTGTTGTGTCAGTGGTGATATCCAGGAATTTCGAGCGATCCTGGACTCACAAGATCCTTCTTCGCAGGATTTTGACATATGTGACTTTCATGCGATAATGATCGAAGCCATCAATCGAGCCGACGTGCAGTTCATCAAAGAGCTACTTGATCATGGCTTGCCCATGGATTCACTCTACGCATTGGAAGCTGTTGGCGCCAAGAGGAAGGATGCCCTGGAGGTTTTCCTTAAAAATGGATGGGATGTCAATCAGCCCATTAGCGAGCTGAAGCCTCCCATACTGGGGTGAGATTTGTCCAACTTAGCTGTGTCAACACCATAATAACATCTTTTCAGTTATGCCGATGAGGAAATGGCAGGTTGGCTTCTTGATCATGGAGCTGATCCCAATCGGCAATGTTTCATTGATCTCACCCCCCTTTCCCTAGCTGTGGAAACTGCGCATATATCAGTCATACAGCTCATGCTCAGACGTGGAGGAGACACTCAGAAAGGACAACTCCTCCATCACGCAATTGAACGGAACTCAGATAATCTTGCAGTACTAAGTCTTCTCATTGAAAATGGGGCAGATATCAACGCAATTATGTACAACGAGCATTACCCTTCTCAGGCTCTTTATTACTTTATGGGCCTTGGAACGGCTCTGCACAAAGCAGCTGAACTTGGCAAAGTGGATATAGTTCGATATTTAATCAGCGAAGGAGCCGATCTGAATATCAGAGATGCAAATGGTCGCACAGCTCTGGAGTGTGCAAAGATGTCAAATCACTGGGAAGTCATCCAGGTACTTGAAAAAGGAAACGGCTTGTTGATACAAGATGCATGAATTCATCGTGTCTCCATTTGTGTCAACTGAATTTCTGTTGCATTCAAAAATTTATATCAGCCTGCTGTACACTTGTTGTACTCTATGTCCGACGTGGAAGGACAATTTTAATTCGTTCGTTAGATCACCTCGATGGAAGAAACAATACTCTCTTTCCTAACTTTGTAAGGCCTGTGCGTTTCAGTCATGAATTCGGATCGATGTGACAGCACAGAGGTATTCATAGAGTACATTCTAGCTATCAACTCTCATCCTATGAAGGCCATCCATTTCATCGCTGCCTCCCAACCATACTCAGCGAGTAACAATTATTGCAGTGATGAACATGATACATGCTATGCGCAGATTCGAGCTACGGAAGGCTGGAAGTCACTGGTTAAGGTTACGTGAATTCTGAACGATTCTGATTGGAGCTGTGACAACAGTGACTTGAAAAGAGGGGCCACAGTCACATCTACGATCGGTGATCTGCTTGATAATTGGCTGCTAGCAATCAATAGTTACTATGTAGTTAGTTAACGTCAGGATGTCTCAATGATAACTCATCTGCCGCTGCCAAGCCATCCTTCTTCTCACAGTACCCAGTCTCCTGGAAGATGGTTCGTTCATTAAAATTACAAGATGCAGATAGGGCATCTTGGTAATGTGGGCAAAATCAAAGAGATTGTGTAAAAGGAACGAAGGAGGTTTCAAATTGGTGCAGACACTGAAAGCTCAAATTCAGCATGTTATGCGCAAAGCCAGGTTTTGAAGCCTGGACCTTAAGGCAGCAACATGGAAAGAAATGCAATTGGATATTTTAGGCCCACAAAGTTTTGGGTAGGCGCTAAAACTGTCTAACCTCGGCGATCGCCTACCACTCAAAGGTCGAGTCCGTTTCCTATCTCGTACAACCATCTTTAACAATAACCTGTTTGAATAATAGATCGCTCCTGAATGCTCACACTGATTAATGTCTTGAACATGAAACGCTCAATATCAGATTCATTCAACGAACAGCCGGTGAAGCTGCAACTTCGAGACAACCGTTTGTGGGGGCATGTTGCGTGTTGGGAACATTCTTGAGCTTGAAGTGGTTATTTTTGATGCTGAGCGCTAGGATTGAAATGGTGATTGGCTGCGAGCACTTACATTATTTCAGCTCATCTACCACTGAAAAGAAGAGCAGCGGTCCCATCCAATAAGAGCTTTTTGACTACGGATTATGGGCATTGGTACTCTGTTTGATGATTGGCTGTCAGGACTCAAATAACTTAGTTATAAGGTGTTTCAGTGATGACTCATCTGCCGCCGCCAAGTCTTCTTTTTGCAACGCTGGATAGAACAGGGACTATAATTTATTCTGCTCATACCCAGTCTGCTGAAAGATGGCTCTTCCGTTAGCTACACAAGATGAAAGCTCGATGCATCTAGAGAGCAACGGAAAGTCGTGCAAACGCTTACACTCGGAGTCATACTCCCTTGATGAACCATCTCTGCAATCGGCGAAGAAACAGAAACTCAGTCCTCCAGCCCGCTCTCAATCCCCGTCCGTATTCTGGGACAATCTGTCCAGGATTTGGCTGACACGCAACGCATTAAGGGAACTTGACCGGAGGAATTACCAGCGAACTGTTGTCGAGGAAGAGGATTTACTAGCTCGCCGACCGGCTAATGCCTTCCTTCGTTACTGTTCACCACAGCATCTCAGGAAGATCCAACGATACGCGAGACTTGGTGGTCCTGACCTGTCGGGACTACGTGGAGTATGTTTTTGATTAGACTGCTTAGAGCGAAGCTAACTGTTTTTCAGTACCGAAAATCTACCAAATCTTTACTTCCCGGTATGAGCTCTCGGACATCGAGTTATCGAATTCGAAAACACGTAAGTGATTCGCGAGCTTCAAGCACTTCACGGGCCTCGAGCACGTCGCGGAGTGCTTCACGGAGCACTAGACCCTCGAAAACAACAACAACTAGGAGTAGTGGACCGTACGATCGCGATTTTCAGCAACACCTCATCGATCACGGCATTTACCCTCACGCTTACGAATACCCGGATGGGCGGATACCACCGAAACCCAATAATTGGGGGGATATCAAGGAGAGATTAGCGCGACCTCGGGCGTCTCTTTCGCCGTCTAATTTCACTGAAGAAGCGCACGAAAAGTTCGTTCGGGCCGATGCTAATGCCTTCAAGGAGAAACAAGTCACAGAGTCTGTGATCTCCATGGTCGAGGGTGATAATGGAGACGTTAGATGCGTTTCCGGCGGTGTCGCATTTGGAAACTTCGTTTCTCTCACCGATGGCACTTTGAAACCGGGGAACCCTGACCGCTACTACGGAGCACGACCCGAACAACTTAGACGCGACATTCGCTCTGAGCTTAGTGGACGAATCAAACCATCAACGCAGGATGACCTTCCAATCCTACCAAATTTTCTTCTAGCAGCAAAGGGACCCGATGGTTCGTTGTCAGTTGCTGGAAGACAAGCCAGTTACGATGGTGCGCTTGGTGCGCGAGCCATGCATACACTCCAAACATACGAACAGGAACAACCTGAATTTGACAATAATGCTTACACCATCACATCCATCTATCATGGTGGCACGCTCAAAATGTTCACCAGTCATCCTTCGAAGCCAACCGATTCAGATCGACCTGAGTATCATATGACACAAATTAACACTTGGGGGATGACTGGAAATGTAGACACTTTCCGTGAAGGTGCGACTTGGTTCCGCAATGGTCGAGATTGGGCGAAAGAGCAACGGGACGATGCAATCAGGCGGGCCAACGAACACTCTACTTCGAATGTAGTCCAGTCTACGCTCAATGCTAGCTTTAGTACGGTTTGTGATACGTCAAGTGATGAGTTGAACATGTCAATGAGTCGAGAATCACATTTCTCATTCAACCAGACGAGTATGACGGAGAGCCTCCATACCAAGGAATCTATAGAAAAGTCCAGGAGAGCTGGAAAGAACGGCCCGTAAAGCTGATTGTCATGTTCTGTGGCTTTTGGAGAAAGATATCTATCCTAGGGTAGCCGGCTCTGAATAGATCTGTCATGTAGGTTCGTCTCTTGTGTGGTCTTACTCAAAAGGAATAGAGGTTGGACAATAAGGTGATACAGTTTGGTATATATACCGCAACAAGATAATGACAAAAAAGAATTCAACCTATCTCAGATTCGGGTAGCACACGGCAAGAGAAGTTATGAGCGCCTGGCACAAAGGGCAGGGCTTGTTGAAGAGCATCTCTCGCTTCATAAGATCTCGGGCACAATCATCACAGATGAGGTGCCCACACTGGACGAATAACAACCATTTCTCCTTCTCCCCCCAGCAGACTGGACATTCCAAACTCTTATGGGCCTTTTGCTTGTCGAGAAGTTGTCGGAGCCTGCAATTCTCTGATTTCAAGGAACGTGAATCTTTTCTGAGTCGCGCAATCGTGTTAGAGAATAAATGACACATTTCCCGGAACCTCTCCGAGCCATGCTTTCAATAGTTAGTGGAAAAGCATAACAATGTTTCAAGCCAAGACTTACGCGTTTAGAAGAACGATTATGAACATCCCTTGTGCGTTTGCGACCGGTATATGGTCCTGGAGCATGTTGACCCTGGGTTATCACGTCGAACGACCGATCATTTGACTGACGACAATCATCATGATTCTCTTCAGTGACAATGACGTCCGTTGCGCTCTGCGCGTGCTCACGACATGGCTGTGCATCATCATCTACGACTGCCCTGAAGCGTGTGTGATGACAACGTTGGGGCTCCATTATATCACTGAAGGGTCGAGTGCAAAGGCTGACGTGATGGGGAGAGTGGATAGAGAGTAGATTGGGAGATGAAAAGAGAAATTCTTTCAGTCGAAGGGGGGGGAGAGGGTTTATATACCACCAAGACCAATATCACCGCTAGCAAAGTCAGGCGGACCCTGTGCTCAGCACCAGTCGTCGTTTTGCCAATCAAGCACTACCTACGACTGGTCCTGTCTCCAGCAATCCAATCCAGCTCGCATTGTAGTTGCTGAGAAGCATCTTCATCTAGGTGATGAAGACCAGCCATCCGTGCTCGCTTCTGATCGCGACCGCTCTCTGAAAGCTTCCGTTTCAATTTCGTGCAGAAGCGATTCTGAAGGGATCCTTCTGAGCGTCCAGGAAAGAATGTAGCGATCATCTTCCACGGCAGGTTGTTACCTTTTAACCGCACTAGGAGCGCATCATCCTCCGACGAGAACGGGTCACCCTTCCGACCCTTGGACACGTAGCAGTCCTGTGTGACACTTTCGTTTCTCGATGGTGACCAGCTCCCCTCGTCAGTGTTGAGAGAGGGATCAAACACGGGCAAGTCTTTGTCGTCATCGTTGCCATGAACTGTGAGATCGGGCACAGCTGACAACCGTTCAATTGCGTCGTTTCGTGCCAGTGATGAAGCTCGACCATATGCAGACTCCGACAAAGACTCAGTCTTCTGTTCAAAGAAGGTCAAGGTATAAGCTAGTTGATCGGCGTTTCCATGAACGGTGAAGAAGCCATGTATTGGTAGAGGATGATTGTGGTGGGTTACATCCACAACAGGACGGGTAACAGGGTAATGGGGGCTGGCGCTGACGGTCGGAACCAGATCAGGTATATTTTGGCGATTCGTTTCGGTCGAATCCGTTGCATTGACACGTCGCTGATTGCCTACGTGTTCGTCATGCTGCTCGTAAGAATTGTCTCGAGTTTCACAAGTCTCGACGAGGACCGGAGATGGGCTTCCTTCCTTGTTGCTTGTTGCTTCCGTGCCGTATTGATCTGTCTGCGTTTCTCTGTCACTCAGTGTGATGGCCGGGTGATCAGTCTGTGTTCCGGCTTCAGTGTACGTGATGTCGACAGGATCCATCATAGCCAAATCATTGTGAATGGGATCGGCAAAAGTTGCAGAGTGACTTTCCGTAAAGTTGCAAATAGGCGGCATATAGGTCGATGAAAAAGCCGGTCGCGCATCAATGTGATCAGTGCTGCCATGTTGTATGCAGCCGACGGCAAATAGAGCGTTGCCAGCGACTGGCTGAGGTTGCCCGAAACTACCGAATTCGCTAGGCGCGGGGTTTGCGTCGTGATGGGTTGCAGCGTGAGATACGGTGGCATTGGGCAGATACTTGAGTGGCGCGAGGAGTCTGTTGACAGAATTGCGATCAGCATCCTCAAGCCGATCATCCGTAAAATCGGAGAAGAGACTGTGAAGAGAATCGCCGCCGTCACTCATTTGAGATTCGTCGAAACAGTCGTCCCCCATCGCAGAAGTAGAAGAACTGGTCTCTCGCTGGAATGCGGGTTCCGGCGGCAGAGTCTGAATTGTTTTGTTTGCAGTGTCCTTCACACTATAGCTGCTGTCCGACGTAGGTTCCGAAACGCCAACGACATCTCGATTAACAGGCACAGGAGCTTGAGGATTGGGGCGCGGACGAAAACGTTCCTTGTTTGAATATCGATTCGCTGACCCATTGGGATTGTAGAAGACAAACGCACTCATTGTACAAGAAGAGATCACAAATAGAGAGGAGTGTATCTCGTAAAGGCTTGATAAGCAATGCAACCGGTTGAAATGCTCGCTCTTATAACGTCGTAAATCTATCCTAGTCTGTCTGTTTTCAGGGACCGTCCGTACTCCACGACGTCGCTCAATCAGCCGTACAACTTTTGCGACTTTGCTCTCTCAGCACGTCAACTCTCTCCGCTCTCGGTCCCTTGTTCGGCTGCTTCATTGCGCCACTGCCACTCAGCAATCAAGAAAAACTTTCCGGTCCGTGGATCACACACGACCAGGAAGTCGTCGAATCCAATCAAATCGTCGAGACGAGAACCCGCCCACACATCAGCCCATCTCCTCCAGGGTTCAAAACGAATGAATACTTTTTGGCGCCTTGGGCGGATGTCTCGAAATAATGGCTCTCATGACCTTCAGCTGAAAGCCACGCACGCTCGCCATGACAATGCAATCCACGAGCACGCAATTTCATAGGCTCACGCTCCACCACAATGTGACGCTGGCTGCATCACCATCACAAGATGAAACTCAATCTAGCGCTCCCATCACTTTCAGCGAGCCAACGGCGAAGCTCTATTCAGACGGCGGGATGGTCGCAAAGAGATCATCCCCTCCTTCCTCCGAAACACCACCAATGGAGGTGCTGGAGATGCAATGTCTGTTTTTCAGCTGAGGGGTTCTTGCAGAGTCGTGTGCATCAAGGCGCTCGCTCCTCTGTTACCATTCGTCACATGGATTATAGGTGTTGCTATTCACGTCTTGATATCTCATCAGCGATACAACGCTGGCTCTGTCGAGCAGGCGTTCTCAGCTGCAGCTGCGTAAACTGTGACGTGTCGATGATACCTGCACGAGAACGTTAGCAACGCCTCCTTTGGTGAGTCCGCGAGTCCGTGAGTCTGGGAGTGATCACCAAATACAGCGAAAACGACCAACCGAGAATCGCCTGATCAAGAAATGACCGAAATAGGATAACACCCAGAGAATGACCGGTGCGACGATAACGCCAAATTAGGAAGGCCACGAGAACCGAGCGGTGATGATGCCCATTAAAGCCGATGTCGATCTGGACCGGAATCGCCGAATTGAGATAGTCTCACCAATCGCCAATGTACCATAATGATGCCGACAAGCGAGCATTCTGGATCATGGAGTCGACGGGCAAACATCACGTTCAGAAAGGACACCGCGATCACATCGTGCCGTGAAACGGAAAGAATGAAAAACTGTCCGTGGAGACAGACGATGGAATTCGCAGCAGACGAGCCAGGTTGTCAAGAACCGAACGACCAGCGAAGAGGGAAGAGCTAGGAAGAGAGGGTGTTCCGACAGTGGTTGTGATGGGTAGGTAAGTGGTGTCGTTAAAATGGCAAGAGACGGCGCTTTATATAGTCGCGCAGTGGGTCCGAGCGCGCGCCGGGCGCTTCGCCGCAAATGGCGAGGCGGACGAGGCACGATTTCCCGTTGCGGCGACACCTAAAGGCAAATTACATGTTAAACGGTCTAACAGCAGTGATAACTATTTATGATATTGCGGATCTCCCTTCGTCCCTAACTTATGACTCATATCTAATTCTTCCCTCCGAGCCTCCCCGGACATTTTCCAACAGATCCCCGTGTAGTAGCTGCCGGAATTCCTGGTCATTCATCTTCCTGAAATCAAAACGGGTCAACTGATACATTCTGCTGCCATTTTTTCCATCGCCACAAGTCAGCTATATCGAGCAGGAAAGACGTGAGCATAAGCTCATGCAAGTCGCTATAGCAAGAAATCAACTTGTATATCAATTACGTCCTCCGTTTCCAACTAGTTAACATGTTACTATGTCTACCATGGTAAACACGCACAAGTCCAAAATCTAGCACTATTTATATCGTCCCGGCTGGTCTTCTAGTGTGACGCGTATGAGTCTACATTATAAAAAGATTTTCTTACTTATAACCCTATTTAGCTAGTAAGTACTTGGATTTAATAAGACTATAATATACTCCTCAAACTACATAGTACTCCGTAATTACTAGTTAGTTTGATCCAGCATTCTTACCAGAAATATTTCAATAACCTACTACGCAGTAGTCACGTGAAAAGCTCTAGATAAGTCTTGGAGATAGGATTATGATGGATAAAATATTCTCAGCTCCATTGATTCCACAGAATCCAATGCTCTATCTTCATCAACTGGTTCAATTGTGTATTCGAATAGATTGCGAAATTGTGCAATCTCGTATTGATCATATTTCAGTAGAACAATATAAGTCGGGGGGATGTGGAGACCATTCCGAGCCAGTTGGAAGATACGGGGTTGTCCGCGGTGGCGCACGGATTGATATAGTTTCACCACACCCTAGTATAAGAAGTGGAAAAAGATGGCTAGCACTGGAAGAGCTAGTGAATCAAAGCCAAGTGGATATTAAAGCCCTAAAGAGAAAAAACTCCACGCCAGCCACACCCAACTACTGTCGGCTAGAGGGCTGTTAAGGCCGAGAAAGGATTGACTTGGAAGTAGCCACGGTGGATTTTCATAGCTTGATTGTGAAATTATATTTAAGTGGAAAACGAGCCATCAACAACATATATATCTGGAATCAAAGCTGGCATTTTTGGTCGTTCATCATGGTGGAAGCCCTAGACTCTGCGCAAGGAGTTTATGAAGGAGCTCCTAAGTTGTTTGACGAAGCCTTCTATTCGTTAGGATTAGCGACGACAGAAACGATTGAGAGATTTCGACCTTATGTCGACGAACTGGCAGTGGCTCTAGGTATTCACAAAATTCTATCGTTTGATTCTGTTCATTCTTTCTCTCCTTTCTTTTGTTTTTGAATTATCTGATGCAAAAATATTCCAGTCAATTTCTCGACACTCTTATCTGCGCAATCTACCGGAGCTGTCTGATGAGCCACTCCCTAATAAGTGGATTAGAGTGGCCAATCCATGGCTTTTCTTGGGAATCTCACCTCACACCATCTCATCCTCGTTACATACTACCATACTAGATCATCTAGGATGCGCGCAGCTTTTTGGTCTAGGTGGTTCCAACAACTTTTAATAGTACCAACGCATTTTTGGGCCTATCATCAACATCATTTGCATAGAAACTCAACCGAAAATTCATTCCGTTTCCTTCCTAGACCTTCTCGCACATTGCTTTCTAAAGAGTGTGAATAGAGCTCGATAATGGATTAATGATTGTGTATGAGTAGAACTCGCCAGCAAGGCCACAGCACTCAAAGCAGTCGCCAGTTGCAAGGATCAGCGGCTGGGGCCCAGCAGGAAAATACGCCTGTGCTTAGGGTTAGCTTATATATATAGAAACGAGGCTGTGACTTGGCCACACTAAGTGATAAGTAAGGCCCAGCTGCCAACAGGGCCACTAGCGACAAACACAACTGCCTGAAAGATACAAGCACCGACACAATTTTCCTCTTCTCGCACACCACCTCTTTCTGACATTACCTGCGCTGGACTCAAACAGAAAATCCTTTCAGGCACGCGGAACTAGGCACAAAAATCAAACCTGAATCCAGCGTCCTCGTCGGTAGACGAAACACCGCAAACGGCACTGTATATCCGACGTCGAGAATGGAGAGGAACCCATTGCCGCGCTACCTGCAAAAATGGCTGACTAACTGGCGGAAGACGATCGAATCAGTGGCGAAGAGTGTGGTTTCGATTCATTTTTGTCAGACGCGGTCGTTTGATACAGATCCTTCCACGTGTAGTCAAGCTACGGGGTTTGTGGTCGATGCGAAAAGGGGTTATATACTTACAAATAGGCATGTCGTTCGTGCCGGGCCGTTTTGGGGGTATTGTATTTTTGATAATCATGAAGAGGTACCTACACCAATTCTGAAGTGAAAGATGGTAAGCTAACTATGCAGTGCTATGTTCGTCCCGTTTACCGAGATCCCGTGCACGATTTTGGTATTTTGAAATTCGACCCAAACGCGATCAAGTACAAGCGTATCACAAAGCTGAAATTGAATCCCGACGGAGCACAAGTGGGCGTTGAAATCAGAGTGGTTGGTAATGATGCCGGAGAGAAACTTAGTATTCTTTCCGGCGTCATTAGTCTTCTAGATCGAAACGCGCCGGAGTATGGTGCAGGATACAACGATTTCAACACAAACTACATCCAAGCTGCTGCTGCTGCCAGTGGTGGAAGTTCTGGTAGTCCTGTGGTCAATGTATTCGGCGATGTCGTTGCGCTACAGGCAGGTGCGCGTGTAGATGGTGCGGCTACGGATTTCTTTTTACCGCTTAGTCGTCCACTACGTGCGCTACAGTGTATTCAAGAAGGCAAACCTGTTACACGTGGTACTATCCAGACACAATGGATGATTAAACCGTTCGACGAATGTCGACGTCTCGGTTTGACCCCAGATTGCGAAGCGTACATCCGGAAAATAGCGCCTAAAGAGACTGGGATGTTGGTGGCGAAAATCGTCCTCCCGGAAGGTCCTGCTGACGGCAAACTTCAAGAAGGGGATGTTCTACTGAAAGTCAACGGAGAGTTACTCACTCAGTTTGTGCGACTGGATGATATTCTAGACTCGAATGTTGGTCAGTCGATTCGAATTTTGATTCAGCGTGGTGGCGAGGATCTGGAAGTAGATTGTACGGTTGGAGACTTGCATGCGATTACGCCAGATCGATTTGTCAGTGTTGCTGGAGCGACATTTCATGATTTATCGTATCAGCAAGCTCGTCTTTATGCTATTGCATGTCGCGGTGTCTATGTCTGCGAGGCAGCAGGATCATTCAAGATCGATGATAATACTCCATCAGGCTGGATTATTGATTCAGTGGGTAGACAACCAACTCGGAATTTACAAGAGTTTATTCAAGTAATGAAGACAATCCCAGATCGATCAAAAATTGTCATCTCCTGCCGGCATATCCGATATCTTCATATGACAGTGACAAAAGTCATCGATCTCGACCGGCACTGGCATCCAATGATGTCTCTTGCTGTTCGCGACGATGAGACCGGTGTATGGAACTTTTCAGTCATCGCCAATCCAATACCTGCCGAACTGCCAGCTCCTCAAAAAGCAAACTTTACCCAGTTAGATGGGAACGGCCAGACCGCGCCCGCTGAGATTGTGCGCAGTTTCGTCCATGTGTCTTGTACCATGCCTCTGAAGTTGGACGGGTTTCCTAAAACTAAGACGACCGGTTGCGGGTTGGTGATCGATGCAGATAAGGGACTTGTATTTGTATCCCGAGCTATTGTTCCGCACGATCTATGTGATATCGACATCACAGTCGCGGAATCGATTATCGTCACTGGGAAAGTGGTTTTTATGCATCCGCTGCAAAACTACGCTATTTTGCGATACGATCCAAGTCTCGTCCTGGCACCTGTTCGAAGTGCGCGGCTGAGTACAGAAAACATAAAGCAAGGCCAAGAAACCATCTTTGTTGGATTCGATAGCGAATTGCGAATTGCCATTGCAAAGACAACCGTAACTCAGATTACGACAGTCATTATTCCGGTCGATGCTTCGGCTCCACGTTACCGTTCTATTAATACTGAAGCCATCATGGTGGACACGAAATTGAGCGACGAATGCACAAATGGTGTTTTGCTAGGAAAAGACGGTATTGTACAAGCCCTTTGGCTGAATTTTTTGGGGGCGGACGACTCCGAGTATCCTTTCGGTCTGGCGACGCCGTCTTTTCTCCCGGTCATCAGCAAGATTCAACAAGGTGTAATCCCTACACTCCGTATTCTGAATATGGAGAGCTGCGTCATTAAAATGAGTGACGCGCGGGCTAGGGGTGTGTCAAATAAACGGATTGACGAAGTCGCCAAAGCCAACCCCTCTAGACAAGAGTTACTCATAGTTTGGAATTTGGGCAGGCCTCCTCTATTGTTCGCGCATAAAGACGATGCTTTAAGGGTGGGGGATGTTATTCTTACTCTAAACGAAAGACTCATTACAGGAGTCTTAGATCTTGATATTATGTACGACAATGAAGTCCTTGATGCAGTGATTGTTCGGGACAAGCGAGAAATGCATGTCAAGGTTCATACTGTTCCAACGGAAGATATAGAGACAGATCGAGCTGTGGTGTTTTGTGGAGCTGTATTACAAAAGCCACATCTTGCTGTTCGCCAACAAATTTCGGAACTTCGTAGTGAGATTTATGTCAGCGCAAGAGTACGCCTCCCCTTCGCCAACATTATTCGCGACAACTAACTTGTACAGAGCCGTGGTTCACCCGCGCATCAATATGAATTATCGCCTACAAATTTTATCACCGCCGTCAACCTCGTCCCAACAGGTGATCTCGACAGCTTTGTGCGAGAAGTCAAGAAAATTCCGGATAATACCTATTTCCGTCTCCAAGGCCTTACATTCGATAATACGCCGTGGATTATAACCATGAAAAAGAGTGATCGTTACGTAGGTTCCCCATTCCACCTTTTATATCTGATCAATATCATTTGACAAGAATGTAGTTCGCTATGTTGGAGTATGTGAAAGATACCTCATCATTGCCAGCTAGTTGGAAAGTGATTGCAGATGAGGCGTCTATGACTCAAGGTAATATCACTGCTGATGCGATGGATGTTGAGCGAGATGATTGTTAGGTTACTTGTTGCGAAGGATTATAATCATAACCCGTGCACCGTTATGAATTTCTGCTGGCTTAGACTATACCATGGCAAAAAGAATTAACAGAGGTAATATTGACGTGTGGTCACCACCCCTAGCAATCACTACAAGTATCGCCTATAATATTGAGTGCTGACTCATTATGCGAATTGGGGGACGAATTGAGTAATTTCTACGATAAGGTCCAACATCACGGAATGGTGGAGTATGGCATAGGAATGTGGGGGGAAGAAATACTTGATAGTAAGACAATATCTGTGTTTTGGTTGATGTCTACCTAGCATCAGAAAATAGTGTTTCTACAACTACGAGTGTCGAGCAATTGATGACCTCAAACATCGATCTATCAAGAGCTGGACGCCGAGGATAGGCTACGATCTTTACACTTTATTGTAAGGTCTCTGACTCTAAGTTTAAGATAAGGAACGATACATGGGATTAAGCTTGTGCATTCCGGTGGCAAGCATCTGGATATACTTGAAAGGAATATGAAGGGGAAACTCAGTCCAAGTAATGCACATTTCACAGCGCAGGCAAATGTCTCGGGAATTGGTATGTGCCTGGGGATTTATGAGGGACTCGTGAGGGCTCTCAGCCGTTGTCCGGGATTCCTGTATCGAAGATGTCTGGAGTATTATCGGCCAAGCAACCGACTCAATCTTCATCTACGGAAGAATTGGACTCGGATTAGTCTAAAGCGATGAGGCACGCCTAGTACGTATCATGCCGTCGGTTATGGGGTTCATCTATTGGGTTGCTATCTAAGAGGACTACATAGTAGGAAACACTGCACACTTTCAGCCGTTGTCTCGATTACCCGTCTAGCAGTTCTATCCACCTTCTGCAATCCACCGCTATATCAGAAGATCTCTGCGCATCTTCGTCAGGCTACGTCTCAAAGTGCCGTTTTCGGAAAATGTACTACCATAATGTATATTCTTTCCTCTTCGTTGCCCACAAGGAATAAGCGATTACAACTCTGCTGTCTGTGTCTGCTCTTTTGGACTTTCTTTGAACGATATCTGAATATTTTGGTTCCGTTGCAACATAGTCTAATGATCGACAAGATCGCGCAGCAAGCTACTCCTCCATGGAGAGATATCTATCTTCATATACTTCTGCAATCCCTTCACAGAGAAGTTAACTCAATCCATGAGGTAATGTCGGCGCCAGTCAGGAACTGGCTACGTTTGACAATCAGAACACTGGCTCATAGCAGTGTGATGGATCAATCAGCCAACTTTCACGACCAAAACCCCCCTCATCGCCTATCTCTGCTGGTAAATAAAAGTGGCGAATTTCACTCTATGATTGAAAACATCACTTTGAGAACCGTACCCACGATTATCGACTTTTGTACGATAATTTTTGCAATCGTCTATCAATTTGGCTTGAAAATGGGTTTCATAACAGTATCTTTGATGTCTATTCTTTTTTTTCCTGCATATGACGATGGAGCCACGGAAGAAAGAAATTATTAGAGACTACCGCTTGGCTGTTGAAGAGTGCCACCGTCTTCTACTCGAGTCATTTTCAAATTGGTATACTGTTATTTCCTTCGGCCGCATCGGTTATGAGAAAGAACAGTATGGAAGAGAGGTTCAAAAGATCATTCAAACGGAGAATCGCGGCGACTGTTGTAGTGTGTTGAAAAGGCTCTCCAAACATTTATTCTCGACATTGGCCTACTTAGTGCTCTCTCATTAGCATCACATCAGATCACTCATGAAAAGATACCCCTTAGCAACCTCGTCATATTGCTGACTTGGTGGCCTCGACTGATCCAACTTCTTTTGTCTATTGCCGGTGGTTTTGATTTTGTCAAGTCGAGGTTGCCAGACACGAGAAGCTTCCTCGAACTCATCCAGAGGCAGCCGACAGTGGCTGAACATTCGGATGCGAAACCTATGAGCATTAAAGGTGGCAAAATACAATTCATTAATGTCTCATTTTGTTATGATCACCGCTACCCCGCGTTAAAAAATGTCACATTTGATTTCCTGCCTGGTCAGGTGATAGGAGTCGTCGGCGAGACTGGTGGTGGAAAGTCTACAATTTCCAATCTACTTTGTCGGTTCTATGACCCAACATCAGGGTGTATCAGAATTGATGAGCAGGACATCCGTGGTATCACCCAGAATAGTCTTCGGGACGCTATTGTAGTGTCTCCTCAGCAACAAGATATCTTTACCAATACAATTATGTATAATATTCGATACGCCAAGCCGTCCGCATCTGATGCAGAAGTCTATGAAGTCTGTAAGATAGTTCAGGCTCATGACCAATTCTTACGAATGGGTTACGACAAGATAATTAAAAAGGAGATTAAACTATCCGGCGGCCAGATACAGAAGATTGGAATTGCGCGGGCCCTACTAAAAGATACACCAATAATCATCCTTGATGAGCCTACCAGTGCAATCGATCCTGCCACAGAAAGCAACATTCTAGAGAACATTCGCATCCGCCTCCAAGGACGAACTATAATAATAATCACACATCGCCTACCAATTGTTGTTAACGCAAATCATATTCTTGTCATACGTGATGGCCGCCTCGTGCAACAGGGTACTCATAAAGAACTACTACAAGGCAACAATTATTACCGTGAGCTTTGGTCTCAGCATACTAGTCTAGGCAAGCTCAGCACCGAAGTGGATTATATTTAGCAGATATAGCTAGGCCAATATGGAGATAAGGGGATAACTTCTTTTTGATTCAGTACAAGGTTAAGCGGTTGGCCCGGTTGAACCATATCCTAGTCATGACATTTTACCGGTAGCTGTATGCATAATAATTGGCATTGTTCTTGAAAGCCAAACATGGACAAAATTCTGTGATTAAGCCCATTCCGAAACTTTCTGTTAAACAGCTTCAAGTTGCCTTCCTCATGTGTATGATAATCGCTTTCCATAAGTCATTTAAAGACACATCGTCATGAAATTAAAATTCTCAGTCTTGTTGCGCTTCTTTCAGCATCTGTGTACCTGTTGTAGACCTGCCTAGCCTCATTTCCATACTTCCGGTGAATATTCTGATTCTTAGACGGAAACAGGGGCTCGGAAAGAGGGGCTCGACTTAGTGCATATCCAGGTGAAGGATGAAATTTGGCTTTGACATATTAGCATTCGATGCTTGTGAAGTAATGTCCCGCCTGAAGATGCGAATACTCTTAGACATGGCTTAGACAGGGTCAGGAAATTGTTACAACCACTGCGGGAATCTCGACCGTATTTTTTTTAGTCTGTGACCCCGCTGCCTTAAGTTTGATGAACTTGCCAATGAGGACAGCTAATCCAGCATGCTAACTGAGCCAGTAATGCTGAATTCCTAATATTGTGACTGATCCTAAGAACTAGGGCGTAGTTATTCCCATGCGCGCTAGTGTACGGAAAAGCTATCCCGTTCGGCAGCTGAGGCAAAAAGATACCAACAGCCGCGTGAATTTCACCTGGATTAGGAATAGTAATCAAGCCATCTACGCCATGTAGCTGATCAGGGATAATTGGTGGCCATGCCGGAATCTAGCACTGATGCGGATAAGATGAAAGGGATAGGTCGTCGGCTGTATTACGTGACTCGGGTGCGTGAGCTACGATCGGCCGAATACTTGCTTTGACCCAGTACGAACAGTCGAGAGGGCTTGCTAGGATATGAATAGGAGCTCTATAACTACTCCGTACCTTTTATTCCTGGACCACGCAGCGCCGGCCTAGACTCTGTCCAGAGCCCAGAGACGGGACACTCTTATATCTTTCATCTCTTCTAATGCCTCTCATGAAAACTGTGATTTTATTCTTAATCTCAAATAACTGCCATTACCAATCAGATATCTTTACTCTATAAAAGCCCACTTCACAGCAATCCAATCTCCCTTGCTTGCGCCAGATATCTCTCTCTCTTTTCTATGGCTCTCACACTCGAGGCTTGCGACTGTTCACAATGTTTTCACGATTGCGATGAAAACTGCAGAGAATTAAGACATATCATTTTACACTTTACGTCTACATTTCCCAATGCTGAGTCGGTATGTGCAAAGGCCCATGGTATAGTTCTGGTCTGAGCCAAATTAGGATCTCAAACACTGGACGCTTTCCATCCCAGATCTCGGCGAATTTTGGGCTGATCAAAGTCTGGAACCGCTACGATTCCGAGTCCCCTATCCATGCCAGACGACCATTGAGAAACAGTAAGTTCCTCTACCATGTTATGGGGGCTGTATTGATAAGTTGATTTTAGTGGTCAGTTCAAACTTACCGTGCAATACACACCGTTGGAAATAGCAGGGGCCAACGGACGTGTAAAGGATCTTTTATTCCCTCAGCTCTCTTTTAATGGCAATATAAAACTACTGCCAAAGGTAGCATCAATCAAGAATCTTGGTCTGCCATAAGCTAGATCATGTCTTATACCAAATTTCTACTGTCTAGGACAGAGGCAGCAATTCATGTAATTCCTGCATATTGTTGAGGGGTTCTATGTCTGCAACTAATGGCTGGCCTCCGTCGATCTTTGACGCTGGATGAAGTTCTTTCCTTTAGCTTGTAAGGGCAAACCTTTCCAATCGTCGGATCACCACATTTTGTCCCTGTTTAACTGGAGTCGATAGATCATGGTAGAATTGATCTTGTTCTTGTGCTTTGTAAAGTGGAATACTGGAACCTCAACGACCCACCGCCCCAATAGCTAGACTTGCGCTCCCAACTCAATGTAGTCAAGAAGCTATATCCAGCCACCCTTGATAGCTGGCTACGTAAGCATGTTCTCAGCGCAGCATTACTAGCGTCTGCATAGACTCTGTAGTTGGAGGTGACGGCAGAGTAATCTCCGCGAACTCGCAGAGAAAGTCGGCTCCAGGATAGGGTAGGCACATTCGTGAAGAATTCATTTCGCGCTGGTGGCCGATGAATGCCTTTCACAATACTCATGAGTCATGTTATGTTCCGTACTGTTGTATCGTAATAATCTATGCGAGGAATAAGGTGGGACTTAGGGCAGGACAGCCGCCGAATAGGGCGCTCCGGTCCGACCCCATATTTCGTATTACGGCTGTCGTACAGAGACTTGTCAATCGTATATTACAGCTAGGCTTAATATGGAATAGAAAGAATAAAACCACACTTGACTCTTATTGGTGGTTGGCTATAGCGATTGCTGAGAACCCTATTAAGCTATTGTACATACAATCACATGTCCCACTCATGTTCGCAGTACCAATAGAGTCAAGTTGTGGGTCTTATGTTGCCTATTCTATCAAGCCTATAACCCTAACCCTAACCCGAAAAATTTATTTTCACGCACGGGTGATCAATGAATGCCTTTCACAATACTCATGTGATGTTCTGTACTGTTGCATTGTAATATAAGCTACGCGAGGAATAACGTTATAACAAGGTGGGACTTGGGGCATGTGCTGCTGGACTTAGGATGAAACGCTCTGGTCTGACTCCACTTTTTGTATTGTCAATTATGGCTATGCTTGATAGGGAATAGGCAGATAAAACTCACACTTGACTCTTATTGGTGGTTGATCATTATCATTTACATACGTATTTTCTTACTCCAACTGTTTATTATTTGCCGTAGATTTTCACAATGTTTCATAAATATGGTCAGCCTTGCCGTAACACCTGTGCCACAGGCTGCTGATACGCCACTTCTAGACAGATTGGCAAATCTATTGGTTGTTTCCCCTGAATAATGCATGGCGATTAGATGACTAGCGCGGTAACTCGTATGTTACATGGTGGACATTGTTGAAACTGCATCTAGGCTAGATACTTGCCGGAGTATAATATGCAGAGATTCCATTCCTTTATTGGTTTTGTTACTTTAATATCCTGTCTGTTCTAGAATATCCTCACAACTCTCAGGGTAGGCATTTTTCAGACAGTGCCTTTAACAACGTCTTTGCCTGCTCTTCAATGAACCCTACTGAGAAAACAATGGAATATGTTGAGGGGAACTTATGGCCAGTATACGGCAATTGCGATCAGGCAATATCAAGCGCCTCATCATCTGATTTATCGCTTGATGTACGAAGCATGCAAGCCTATACCCTGGTGACAGAAGAGGATATGATCAATGGTATCTACTCGAACATCAATTCCTGCCAAGCTTTGCCTCTACACGGCCCCCTCAAATATTATCAAGGAGCGTACGGTGAAACTGCACTTTATGCTGCTGCTAGCTCCGGAAATTATTCCGCAGTGTCGTTCTTATTGCAGAACGCTATCAATCTAAGCGGAAGGTTTTCAGAAGAATGGAACCACATCTTCATAAATTCTGAACCCGGCAAAGATTTTGGTTTTTCGGCCTCCCCGAAATCACCCATGGCCAATATGGACTATCAGATCAACGCACAGGAGCATTTTCGAGACTAGAGCCTGCCACCGCATTCCAATTGGAACCGCGCAATCGAGAGCAGGAACGACGTGTCGCAAGTCCGCTTGATCCGGTATATATGGAAAACACAGAGCCACAGGAAGCCGACAAGAGATTGCGTCAAACCAAGCGGCAGAGAAAGATTGGTACACCAGACCAATAAGCATTAAATTTGTGGCGATGCCTGCATCCTAAATGTTCCAAGCGCACATTTCGGACCAAGGCCAATCTATTACGCCACAGCCGTGAAGTCCACAGGGCTATATTGTTGCGATGCCGGCATCCTCAATGTTCCAAGCACACATTTAAGACCAATAGCATTCTGTTACGCCACAACCGTGAAGCCCACAGGGCTTATGGCCACACAGGCTTTCCGTGTTTATTTAAGCAATGTGGTCGAGCTACTTCTGGGAGGGCTTTTCCACGCCGATGGAATTGTTACGATCACATGCGAAGAATCCATAATTACACTGGTAGTTATGATGACTTCTTGAGTCTGACGCGGCACATGCGTGCCGCGTATATCTAGTTAGCTATCCCCCGTCCCCATTACTCTTGGGGATCAGTCACAATATTAGGAATCAAGATATCTTCATATTGTCAGGCTCATTAGGCCGCTTCGTGTTCGCGCCTTACTATCGTCTATGCTTCGTGATACGGACCGTAGTTAAACCGACAGTAACATTGCCAACCCCCAAGAGCTGAGATAGTGGATCCCGCTCAGTGAATTCGTCCTTCATATCCATGGTCACATATGCTGCTTTCACGGCTTCCAAACCTGAGGCAGCAACAGCAAGGTCGGCATAACCTAACCCTAGTGGTACGTAGCTGTTGACATAGTATCTGACGCCTTTCTCCCACAAGGACTTCTCTAGAAGTTCAATATTTTCCTGCAGAAAGCCAACATAATCATTTGCTCTCTGTTCAGCGTTGACCTTCGGTTTGGGATTGTTAATCTTTCTAAAGACAATTCTAATAATCTATGCTATGATTAGAGAGACATCTTACAACTGGGGTAGGGATACTGACTTCAAGGGTCTGGCTCATGCTTGTTGCCAGTATGATGAGAAATTCGTAGATATCTAGGAGATGAACGAGAAATGTCTGTTTGACAGTCAGGGAAAAGAAGGCCTAGAATATTTTTATAGCTTACATCAATTCTACAGAAAGAATTCTCCTCAGCAGAGAGAAATGTTTTGTTAGAACGCTACAAGTAGACGTTGCGAAAATGGTCTAGATCATGAACAATACAAATATAGATTGAAAGCAAAATACTTATAAGGACTAACTGTAACCGAGTGCATAAGCCACTCATAAAAAAGGCGAACACTACATATGATACAGATATATTATTGGTAAGATAATTCTTCGCCACGAACCAGGTAATACTATATGCGATCATTTCCAGCGCACCTGCATTTTCAACCACACCCACCATGTCACTTTTCTGCAAAGGTATTCCCAATTTGTCCTGCTTAAGTCTTTATATCTTTAGACTTCATGTATACATTGACTAGCATTGAGACTTTCAATTCTTGGCCTCTGTTAGTCTGAAAACATGCTAATATATAATCTCTCTATCCTGAATGATATATACAATAGAATGCAAGATTTTCACCACCCTGCTGTAATATATGTCAGATTCCATCGGCCTTTCGCAAGTTTCACTAGACGCCCAAGTTAGAAATAACGCTTATTGTCGGTATATCACTTACACGAAGGAGATCCGATCTGATGGAGGTGCCAATAAATCTATTCATTATGATATTCCTGTAATTTATATAGCGCGAAGTATCTGTATAAGGAAAGCTGAAGACTGGATTATTCAAAGATTGCGTTTCCTATATCTCTTTCAACTAAATATACATCAAGGCTTCTGGTCCTTCTGGATGTTCAAATTTAATACTCCGTACCATGCTCGCGATGTGTTTTCCAGGTATAACCCACTTTGTGGCCAAGCGCTCTATCTAGATGTGATGACTCAGCCCTAAATTTATGGAGGGCTGGACAGTGTGGAATGGAACGGAATGGATAAAACGGAACAAATAAAACCAAATTACGGGGTAGACATGCGCTCCTAACTCAATATAGTTAAAAAGCCATATCTAACCACCTTGAGAGCTGACTGGGTAAGCGTGTTTGAATCCTAGCGTTACTAACATCTGCATCAACTCTGCAGTTGGAGGTGGTAGACAGCTAATCTCTACGAAACCTCGCAGAGAAAGTCTGCTCTAAAATGGAGCAGGCACATCCGTGAAACATTCATTTTCGCACGCTGGTGATCCATGAATACCTTTCACAAATACTTATATAATGTTTCCTACTGTTGCTTGTAATATAATCTACTCGAGGAACAACAAGGTGGGACTTAGGGCATGGACCGACCCCGGACTTAGGATGAGCGATCCGAAACGCTCTGGTCTGACTCCACCCTTCTATATTGCTATTATACATTACAGCTAGGCTTAATAGGGGATAGGCAGCATAAAACCCACACTTGACTCTTATTAGTGGTCGACATCCGTTACTAAGAACATATGATTCGATCCCTATAATGCTACGTATCTATATTCGCTAGGGGATACGGATGCAGAGGGCGTACACATGTACGCTAAAAGCTATCCCTCATAACAAATAACACAGCCGCGGGAATTTCGTCTGTACTAGGAATAGTAATAAGTGATCTGCGCCATTTAACTCATAGGGATAATTGGTGGCTATGCTGCGTGGCCTCCCCTCACCCTCCAGGCGGTGGGGGAGGCGCCGAGCTTGACTTGAGAACAGATCTCGCCCTAGACTTGAAATAGATTCTAGTATTACGATTCTACCAATTAACCCTTGGCAGAATTTCGCAGAACCGCGTATAGCTCGACCAGAGGATACGATACGAGTCATGGGGTGTTAGCATGAAGATTGTAATAAATCAGCGCGGGAATTTCAGCCATATTCGTATTAGTCTGAGATAATAGGGATCAAAAATCGTTATATTCCACCCTGCATAGGACGTGGCGTCCAATGATTTTACTGTCACTTATCCAAGAACTTAGCAGCGGTGAGTATTGTTATTACCATGATAATTAATTGGTGTCTTAGTCCATAGTAAGTTTGTCCGCCTCGAATCTGTCTAATATATAGCCTACAGAGGTTGGAGTTAAAAGTGCTGGCACGCGCTAAAGTATAGTGCCTGTTAGCGCACCATAATATTTTCAAGAAAAAGGTAGGTTACCAACTTTTCCTACTAAAAACACTAGCGAATGGAAGTCAACGGGCTGAGCACTAATACTATGGTGATTTCGTTAGTACGTTTTTTATTTCAGTTATGTAGGGATCATTAATAGTGTTGTATTTTCTAGCTAATAACTTGCACTTATTTTCTTAGTACTAGTAGAGACTTTAAGATACCGTATTGAATATTACATGATCTTGTGTGACTGTGACGATACCAATCTCATGGATTCGAAGTATCTGGGTGTCTACTGAGAATTTTGCATGCCAAGTTGAAACATCTTAATCATACAAAAATTGACCAAACTATCAATTCAACCGGGGGAGCGCGCAGTCGTAGTGAGATTAGTTGCATAAAAACTAGCACCACATAATCAATTGTGGTGTGGTTAGTGAAAATCTGTGGTGTACTTAACAATTCCCATTGATCGATTCCAAATTATCTCAGAACTCAGACAGTGGGCAGAGATCTGGTTCGGCTGGACTTAATCGGTAGCCTGCCTGATACAAAAAGGGCAAGCTGACCGCTTTGCGGCCTGGGGTATCCATCTGAGTTTCTAGAGTAAATTCTAAGAATTCTAGCCAATGACGTAAACCACCGATCCAATAGAAGACTCCGGTCGGTCCGGCAAGGGTTTTCATGGCTTCCAATTGCTCTTGAGTTTTCAGTTGACTTTCGGACCTTATCTTAGTATCCAAGTCCCTTGCCTTCTGTAAGACATCATACATGGAGAGGAGGATTATGCGTGTTGCACGACCGTTAGCCAAGTTATACCGGCTGATAGCAGTCATGGCATCAGTCCAATGGCGCAAAGCTTCGTCGTACTTAGCACTGGTATGTGCCAGCTTTGCTAGAATAATGGATAAGCGTAGTTTCTCCATCTTCAACAGCTTTGGGAGATGTTCAATTTCAATACAGATACCTTCTGCCTCGGACCGACGGTATTGCGCAAAGAGGGATTCCGCTAGGGCTAATTTCAGTAGAGTAGCAGACCCTGTGCTTTGTTGCGCAATCTCTTCGCGAAGGCAACTTTCGGCGGCGACCGGGTCTTCCAGTTCAAGATATGTGTCCGCAAGACTGCAGACCAGATCGCTGGAATCTTCATGGAAGGCGATGTTTGTGTAACCATTGGCTATCTCCATAGATATCATGAGATGCTCCAATGACTTCTTAAAGTTGCCTCGATGCCGTTCAATGTTGCCCATTATGATGTGTTTCCGAAAGAGCACAACGGTTTCCATTAATGACGGTGGATGAATCGGCTCCCAATTAGCCAAAACTTCTGCTGCCTTTTCGAGCATCTCCCTCTGAATGCAATCCAATGCCCATTGAATGGCGCCATGTCCAGAGCCGGAATGTGATTTTCTCGTAAAAAGTCCTGGAGCAGTCTCGTACTGACTACTCTTAGGGGGTGGGAATGATTGACCAGTAGAGCCTGTTAATCGACGGAGTACAGACTCTCTTTGCGCAATATAAGATCGGACATAAGATTGGACATTAACGTCTCGCAGGTCGCTCAGGATTTCTTTCGATTGACGGATTGCGAATTGTTTCCACTCCATTCCGGGGAACCTGGAGGCTTCTATAATACTGAGAATTATATCCGCTTTGATTTCTGGCGACATATCCTTGAAAATATCATGTTTCCGACCCTCTTGCAGGGTGTGTCGAATGTGAGGGAGAAATAACTCCATATTGGATGAACTATGCACAGTCAGTTTCTCACGCTAACGAGTAAGGGTAAGCAGGTTACAGTACGGATGCTCCAGATATTTCCACGGAATCGAGCGACACGCAATTATCAATGCTTGTAGCCTCCAAAATGGATGAAACTCATTAGGAATCAGGCCAATGACTGCGGCTGGAAGCGACTTATCCAACTCGAAGGTGTAGTCAGTAATCTTTGAAATGGCCAATAATGATTGGAGTTTGTCTAGAGTTTCATCCAGTCTCGTAGGAGTTGAACAAATGCTAGCTAGTTTAGATGACAGACCAAAATGAAGGACATCCACATCTTCAATACCGCCACTGTCGTTCCAGCGTTTGCGACGTGTCGTTCCCCGCGAAAGTAAATCCAAAGGAAGAATAGAATCATTTAAGAAACACAGAAGTACCAATAAAAGACTGGTATCTGCGTCTGGTTGATTTAGAACATTGTGTGCTGCAGCCGTAGACGCGACTTTCCACTGAGAAGTAGCTGACTCTGTATGGTAATTCCTCGTTGTGGGTGAGGAGTATGCCTGAATCGTGGGAACATTCCAGGCGTAACTCGGATTCGATATTGCCACAGTCTGACAAAAAGGTATTGTATCTTTAAGCAGTTAGCGCTGACCGGACCTTTCCTACAATGACATACTTCTGATAGTTTGCAGAATATCGTTGACGCTAGGAGTTGCTTTTCTTGCGCACTCTACCATATCTGTTCTCTTCGACAACATGGTAAGAGCTTCCTGCCAAGTATCTTGCCTCGCTCGTTCCCAGCTATACGTTGATGAGATGAAGGCCTTAGTCTTATACTGGCTATACTTACAGTCTCCTCTTGCTAAGAACCGCAATGATGCCAGTGAGTTTGCATTCCAGATCTTTCGAGATCCAGTCAATGATATTAACCCACCTGTTACCGTTTTGAAAGGCGTGATGATATCTTCTGGTAGGATGCGGGATAATAGTTTTAATAGAACGGTTTGGTCCTTTCATTATTGTAAGCCCATAGCAGCAAATACGATTTAACAATTGATCAGAAGGTTCTGTAGAACAAATCCATGACAGTACGGCGTCTAAAGTCTCAGCGATTTCTGGGGTGGGAAGACGTTCGCCTTCACATAGATAGGTCGCCGTGAGCTGCTCGACAGTTACAACGCTTTGAGGATTTTTGGAACGTTGAACCGGTCGTTTTGTTTGAATAGGATGTTCGACTTGAGATTTCATCTGAAAACTGAGTTGGTTTGTCCTATACACAAGTTGGTTCAGGAGAGAGAGAGTTGAAATTCAGCCCGCGAACGACAATCATGAGATCTGTTCTCAAGCCTAGCGCCAACCATCCCGCATTGCTTGTTACTTACTATTCCTAATATGGATGGGATTCCCGCAGCGTTCTCGACTTTACGCTAGCCCAATACGGAATAATGCACTAGTCTCAATACACTAGATGGGCCTCAAAAGTAGTTCCTATTCCGTCTCTCGTAGAAAATCACCTTCTCGTGGTGAGGGCCGTCAGTAAGCTAGACTACGTGATCTAGCTAAACTTGAGAACTTTCCAAGTCAAAACTCCGGTGGAAAATCTCAACCTGTCGAATTATGTATGCAAAGAGCGTGGAATCCTTGATTCTTGTTGTCCTTCTTCTTGTCTCTACGGAGTAAGATATCTTTTACCCCCTATTTAGTGGATCCGTGTGTGGCTCGTTCTTATTGGCTGGATTAGCTTAGCTAATCCAACACATCCGTGGAGTCTTTACCCAATATAGACGAGATTCCCGCGGCGTTCTAGCTTCGGAAACATTGTAATAAACATCATCCATTAGACAGGATTAGCAACTTGTAATTACAAGTAACAACTCCACATTTGTATCGTACTAGGAAGGCGGTAGGTATGGCTGACTAAGAGCTGACTAATATGGACTCCACATTTATGTACTTCTAATATTTGTAACCAAGAACATCCAACATATCAACACTCTCAATGCCGATGTCTACGTTGAATAGCTAGTGCAATTGATGGTGTTTTCTATGAACGTCATGTTAATTAGGTCTCGGGCTATTAATGTCTGCAATTATGCCGTTGAGAAAAGAGATATGTATCGATTTGAAGGACGCTAGGCGCTGCCCAAAAATGATGCTATTGGACGTCTTGTGGTTCGGGGATCTCTTCCAGTGAATGCACCAACCAGCGATCATATTTAATTCCCTCTTCGCCAATCTCAGGTTCGTGAGAAACCGGAAACCCAAAGTGCACCTCTCCAGGCAACCAGCCGCTTGAGCTAGGCTGACCACAATCTGAAGACCAATACACATACTGCGCATATTCTGCCGTCCGCAAATTCTAATTGGTTGTCGCTGCCGTTCCATCTGTCTATCATCAAAGCCCTATTGGTGGAATACTTACGATCCTGATATTACCAAAATTTTTCGTCTGGTTGTAGTTAAAAAAAGATGTATATGTAAGAAGATCCATTATAGCAGTCTTGAATGACGTTTCTGTCCTTTTGAGTTAGCAAAGAGGATCGACGGGGCCTAGATCGACGGCAAATCTTCACATGAAGATTCACCAGTTTAGAAACCATCTATCGTTCAAAAGTTCCTGTGCTGTCGGCCTATCCCTCCAATCCAGCTTCATTATCTTTGAAATGAATTCTTTGTCTTTCAGAGACACTTCACGCTCTGTTGTCTGGGAAAAGGGAGTTGTTTGTGATTGAGGAATCTCATGCATCAGGTATAAAATCGCCGTGACAGTTTCCGGGCTCGCAATTTCTTCGTACTTTGCTGGAAAGGGGCCAAAATAGCGGAACTGCTGCTTTAAAACCTCTAGGTTGTATTCTTCATGGCCATAAGGAACTGTGCGGGGTCGGAACAGGTTGAAGTCACCCCCATATATAAGGCTGATCAACTAGAATAAGTGTTAGGCGTCTTCCATAATTGAATGCTTCCCGGACTCACCACCGTTCCGAAAGACCAAATATCCGTTGCCGTGTTCCACGGCGTTTCCATGATTACTTCGGGACTCGACCACATAGCTGCCCCTACAGGTGTACCTCCCCTAGCGAACTCGCTGTCGACGGAATAACAGCCACCAAGATCACCGAGCTGGACCTCGGAGAACCTGTTATCGCCATTCTGGTAATTAACGAAGATATTGTCAAGCTTAACATCTAAAGTTGAAACCCATTAGCAGAATGTTGGAGAAGAATTTGAAACAACTTGCCCGTGTGCACATATCCTTCTTTATGGAGCACACTCAATGCTTCTAGTATATACCTTGCAACAAACTTTAGTTCCTTTTGGTTCAGAATTTTCTTTATCGATGAATTTAGAAGGTGATCATCAAGGTGTTTCAGCACGATGATGGGTGGCGCGGCAGGATCTTGAATCTCATCTAGTAGTGGTCTTAAATGAGTTATAGAAGGCTGGAATCGTTGCAAAAGGTCTCTCTCATTTTCGACGCGGGGGTGGCCTTGGACTCCTTTGACCACAACTGTTTCCTTGCGTTGATTCCTATCAAAAAAAGAAAATCAGCAGGGCACTAGGTAGAAGTCTTGGTGACATACTCTGCGAACCAAACCGTCTCTTGAATCTGTTTCCTGATGACATATTTTCCCAGCATACCTCGAAGGGTCTGACCAACTTTGAGAAGTGACATAAGATTCAGGGCACAGCTACAAATAGGTATCAGTGACCGGGAAGATGGAAAGGTGTTCGGAGGAGGAAAGCGCGATACAAACCTGAAATACCAACGTGCCAAGATTGTCACGTGCCAAAACCCCCGTGTTGGATATTTGATACGCTAATCCCAATCAGGATGTCATTACTAATCATGATTCCTCGGAATAACGACATATCCGTGAGAACATGAGAGCCAAACTCAAGCCTACATTTTGGAGTCAGGATTGTCATTTATCCCGTAAATCCGTGATACTTTGCCACTATGATGTGTATATAAAGAGGATCAAGATGTGTAGTTAGCTATGTTTTAGAAGACGTGCAAATCAGAGTCAATTATTCCTCACCCAAATTGTACAACTCCTATCAGAGCCTAACCCCGTTCGGACTAGTACCAAAAGATTCCAATACCACGTCTTCCCCAAGACGTGACATCATCCCATTCACATCAGTCCACATTCAAAAAAGCTTCGATTTCGAGTTGATAGGCGACTTTCTTACAATTATTTATATCAAGCAGTCAGAGGCTCAAACTCCTCATCCCTCTCTACCACCTAGCCACCAGAAGTGCAGCCTTCGACGCGTCTCGACGCGTCCGGCAACACCATGGCGCGTAAAGGCCCTGGTACAGATGGCCCTCTACAGACAGCCCTACTGGAATCCACGTCTGCAGCCACGACAAGAGCTTCTGAAGGACAGAAGATCTTCAGTCCTATAGCTGCATTCCTCGATAAACACCGCAGCCAAACTACCGGCCTTGCCCCTCACCTACTGAGAGCCCTCACCGCTCTAAGCGATGACCTCGCTGCAGTAGCCCAACAACATTTCAACGCCTATATCAGCGGTATCTCGACAACCTCTATTCTACCTGCCCTGTCCCCTTCCCCTTCCCCTTCCCCCACCCCAAATTCCTTACCCCCTTCACCCCCTCCCTCACGTCCCCCCTCAGGTCTTGAATAGTCGACTTATGCAACTATTACCCAATATGCCCCAGTCAAACCAACTCCCACTACTCACTCCAAAGCCCATGTTAAAAAGCCTATGCCTCTGGTGAAACAACCCCTTCCTGACAACCGGCTCTTCGTACGCCTCCCAGCTGACCATGCAGCCAGAAAAATGGAAGCCTACGCCATCTACTCTAGCCTACGGTCTCAACTAAACTCAAACAGTGCAGCACTAAAAGAAGTTCAAGCCACAAAGACTGGCTTTGCACTATGTCCCTCATCTCCAGAAGCCCTCCTAGCCCTTGAGGCCCAAAAAGAGACTATCTCTGCATTCTTTGTTAACTGCCAGATAGAACGCAGCTCCCGATGGGTCTCGTACCGAGTCACCAATGTACCAAGGAAAATTGGCCAAATCTTGGATGGTTGATACTCTCTAATCCCTGTCAATCCTACACTACTATCCTTAGAAATTAGCGAAACTACAGGGCTCAAGCCTATATCTATTAGCGAGACCACTACGAGCGCTGCCAACCCTGATACTCTTTCCACAAGCTGGTTTGTCAACTTCCCAGAAGGCACGAAAACACCACTGCCTATCCAACTACGTCTTTTTGGCACTATCACCAATGCCCGTCACCTCTCTAAGAGAACAACAGCTATCCAATGCACACGATGCTGGAAATGGCATAATACACGATCCTGTGCCCGCCCCTCTCGATGCCGGCTCTGCGGCTCCTTAGAGCATACTGAAGAGGGCCATGTCAACCGCTGCACAGCCCTGGAGCCTCATCAGTGCCCTCCCAGATGCATACACTGCCATGGACCACATCCAGCTAATTTCCCAGAATGCCTCCTGCGCCCTAAAGGCAACACTAAACATACTAAAGCTCAACAAGCAGAGATCCGCAAATCCTGCGCCATAAACCTCGCAAAAGCTCGAACTGAAGGAGGATGTAGCTCTCAGCTTTCCATTGGCACACAAGAAACACCTATGGCATTAGATGAGATGCCAACTCAGCCTTCAACCCACAAGATTATCTCTCCTTTCCGTTCAGTAACCCCTCCACCTCGCGCCCCAACTGAAGATCCTCCAATTACAGCTCGCGCAGTCCGCTTTACAACACCTCAATCACAAAATCGGTTCGCCTCTCTTCTTGAACGGGAACTATGATCTATCACTATCCAACTCAGAAGGCGCCTCTCAAAATCCTACAGTTAAATGTAGGGCATGCGTTAGATGCACATGAAATAGCTCTCACATTGGCATACACAAGCGATATTGATATTATCCTAATCCAAGAACCATATACTTTCAAAGATCTTAGTCGACAGATCACTAAAAAACACCCATCATATGAATGCTTCTCCCCAACTGACAGTTAGGTGATAAGTGGCCGACCACGAGTCCTCACCTATGTTCGAAAGAAGAAAGGCATTCGGACCTCCCAGCTGCGCCCCTTCACAACTGACACTAAAGAGGCCTCGGATCTCCTGTTCCTTCAGATTTTCTCACCCACAGGAAAGTCTGCTCTGATAGTCAACATCTATAACGCCCCAGCAGGCTCCATCAGAGCAGGTGAAGCCGCGAAAGCTCTCACAACCCTGCCAAAGGCGTATCTCCCTCAAACAACAATACTTGCAGGCGATCTCAACCTGCTACACAACAGATGGCAGCCCTCGCTACATCGCAGCCCCACACCTTTCGCAGAGCCATTTATTAACTGGCTGGACCTCCAGGGCCTAGTTCTCGTCTCTGACATAGACTGTCCCACACATGAAAGGGGTAACGTGTTAGACCTCAGCTTTGCCTCAAGCCCTCTGGCACTCGCGGGAGCTAAAACTAGCATAGCGAGCCACTTAGATGCAACCTCAGATCATCAACCACTAGTCACCACTGTTCCATAGGATCAGAGATACAAGGAAACAACTCAGAAACTGAGATTTGACATACTAGACCACACCTGCTTCCTCTCGCTCCTCGCCTCTAACCTTGCTAGTATCGAGAGTTCAACCCTGACAGAAGAAGACCTCGATGCTCTCGCCGAAAGACTGACATCTGCAATCCAAGGAGCATATAGAGGCTCTGCCAAGAGAACCCTAACACAAGGCATAGGACAACCATGGTGGAATGAAGACTGCAAGAAAGCTTTACACAATTACCGCTCAGGCCTCTGCTCAAAGACAGACTTCCGCCGGACTACTAGACGGTCTCAACGACAATTTTGGCGTGATAAGCTCTCTACGGTATCACAAGTAAAGGATGTTTTTGACATGAGCAAATGGCATAAGTCTACAGGCATCTTCCGAAGCCCTCCACTGAAAGATCCGCTAAGGCCCAACAGCCTCCCAGCAGTTACTGTACACGAGAAACGAGACGTACTAGTCCGCAATCTTCTCCAGAGCTCGGCAGAGGCAGGAGACATACCTCTAAACTCCCCAGCAGTCCCTTCCACTAGTCTCTACTTCCCAGATATATCGATGCTACAAGTGGAGGAGTCAGTACTTCAGGCAGGAAACACAGCCCCTGGCGCAGATGAAATCCCAACCTGCATACTCAAAGTAGCATGGCCTCTGATCAAAGATAAGGTACTAATGCTATATCAAAGGTGCCTAAAGATTGGTTATCATCCTAAATTCTTTCGACACGCAATCTTAGCAATCATCCAGAAACCAAAAAAGACTGATTGGTCTTTACCTAGATCATACAGACCAATCGCTCTCCTATCAGTACTTGGCAAAGGACTGGAGCGCTTGGTGGCACGGAATATGGCATGGATCTCTATACACCATAAAGTATTAGCAAGGCAACAATTTGGGGCTCTCCCACTAAGATCTGCAACTGACCTGACTACATGCCTAACACATGATGTTGAACAAGCACTAAATCAAGGCATGACTGCCTCACTCCTTACCCTAGATGTCAAGGGCGCCTTTGATGCCGTGCTTCCCGGCAGACTGATCCGCAGATTACGCGAGCAGGGCTGGCCTACCAATCTCGCTCTCTGGATTGCCTCCTTCGCTACTGGAAGATCAGTTCAGATCCGACTCGATGGAGAGATCGGCCCCTCAACAGACATTGCCTGCGGTCTTCCACAAGGATCCCCAGTATCTGGCATTCTTTTCATGCTCTACATAGCGCCTCTATTCCGTCTAGGAAACCCAAGGAACAGATTTGGTTACGCGGACGACGCAGCCAACCTGGCGATCTCAACATCTCTTGCCACTAATTGCGAAGCCTTATCAGACTCACTTCAAGAAGCTCTTAATTGGGGCGCTGCAGAGGGCATTACATTTGCACCAGATAAATATGAGCTTCTTCACTTCTCCCGACATAAAGCAGACCAGGACCCAACCTACACACCTTCAGTGAAAGCTGGATCTATTACAATATCAGAAAACACTAAACGGCTATATCTACGATGGCTAGGAATCCTCTTTGACAAAAAGCTAACGTTCAAATGGCACGTTAGAGAAACAGCATCTAAAGCCCTCACTGTGGCCAACGCTCTTCGCTCTCTAGGGAATACTGTTCGAGGAGTCAAACCTGATTTACTACAGCGGGCTGTATCAGCCTGTGTACTCCATAAAGCATACTATGGCGCAGAAACCTGGTGGCCAGGACGTACTCGCCCTGGGCCTTCCCAGACTTCAAACCGAGTTGGAGAACATCTTGAGAAACTAACTAAAGTAATACTAACAGGCGCAAGAGCAGTCCTTCCAGTCTTCCGCACAACCCCAAAGCCAGTCCTTTATCGAGAGTCTGGATTCTCTCCACCAGAAATCGAACTAGATCGAATAGCCCTCCTTGCAACTGTCCGCCTACGGCGTCTCGACCCTTATCACCCACTTCGAAGACGCGCAGAACAGATCGCTAGTAATGGTCGACAAACCAGCCGATTTGCCCGCCGTACACTGGCCCTCCCAAACTCTGAACAGATAAACCCTCTCCAATACGCTCCCTGGCACCCTCGCGAGCCTCGTGGGAATGCTCAAGCTCGAATAGGAGCTCCCATGGGACGCACCAAGGAACAGGCAGCGGCTAATTTCATGGCTTTTCAACGTACCATCCCTAGCTCAGATATTGTAATCTTTTCAGATGGATCTAGGCTAGCAGATGGACGTGCAGGGGGTGGCTATATTGGACTTCAAGCACACCATCAGTTCCTTCGCTCCTCACTCTCATATGGACATGGGAAAGAGGTCTTCGACGCAGAAGCAGAAGCAGCTCTAGCTGGCGCTCAAGCAGCAATAGTGTACCCAACAGCTCAATTTGCTACCAACCTATGGATCTGCCTTGACAACCTGGAAGTTGCCATACGCCTTCTATCTCCCTCTACAGGATCTTCCCAAGAAATCTTTGAATCCTTCCGCACCCTTGCAGCCGCCTGGCCACTTCGCAAAAGGCTTCCTCACACTAAAAGCGGATCTATCCAAATCCGATGGGTCCCTGGACACGCTAAAATCCCTGAGAACGAAGCGGCTGATCTCGCTACCAAAGAGGGAGCTGCCTCAATCCCTCCTGCTCCTCACAAATCCTCATACGCCTCGCTAAAGAGATACGCCAAGACTCAATCCCTATCCGCTGCTCAGTCACAATGGGAGAAGGTGGCACCACATAGCTATCAAGATCTAGAAATAACCACTTCCCCTAAGCGCCCTGGGGAGCTTCAACTTAACCGACTTGACCTCGGCCGTGTTATTGCGGCCCGTACTGGTCATGGAGACTTTGCAGACTACCATGAACGCTTTAACCATGATGATGCTCATCTTCTCTGCCGATGCGGAGCACGAAAAGCACCTCTGCACTTCTTCTTCTGTTATATAGCTAAGAGACGAGCCCCTCGGCCTCCTGGGCCCCCTTCTGAGGTCATCTCTTTTCTCTTAGGCACTGCTATAGGAGCACAAAAGCTAGCCACATGGCTAGCAGAGACCCACTTCTTTGAGGATATCTGCCCTCGCCAACCTCTCCTTAGCACCTAGCTAAGACAGCCCTACTCTTCCTTTATATTTCTCTTCTCCTTCTTTCTTTCTCTTCCCTTCTTTCTCTTCCCTTCTTTCTTTCCCTCTCTGCAAAACTTACTGTTTAGTTATAGTAGTGGTGGAGTAATAGGTCATGGAGTGTAGGCGGACCATTACAGCTGGCAAATATCTAAATCCACTCAAAGTGGACCTCCCTGTAAGACCACGGCAGCTATGGAAATGCGCCAAAGAGTCTCTTATTTGTACATAAATCTGACAGGACCCGAAACCCGAGGCTTACCCCTCGGCGGCCTATGTCCCAGTAGGGATCGGTGGGAAGCGTGCGAGTCACGAACCACGGCCGTTAAATATACACACACACACACACTCACCACTCCATGACGGGAAAAACACACACATCCAACACACACACACATTGGTTTGGACAGACGCTCTATTCCTGCCTATATTTTCTCTCTTTCTCCCGCTTCCAGTCCCAGGCGACGCGGCCCAGACGCGCTAAAACGCGTTCCGCAACGCCATGGTGTCGGATTGGTCGGTTTATTCCAGGCCAATCCTGAAGAGGGTTTTACTAGGATCAAAGAAAAGAAGTGACTAGCAAGATTGTATGTATTGAGTTCTGTGTCTGTCTTTCAAGTCTTTAAAGCCGGGTCCTTTATAGACACCTTTGGCGGGGTGATTTGTGAGCTATCAGGAGGGGTAAATATTGGGCTGAAATCTAGGTGCCCAGATATATGCCTAAAGGTGCCTTTTAGACCTGTAAGATTGAACAGTCGATCTTTCTGCCTCGTTTGAAAGCCGGATTATCTGACACATGGCACGGAATCGCTCTGAACCCGACAAGAGGTCTCTACAAACTGTTCTGCAAGAGACAACCACTGCTGCTACCACCAGAGCAGCCGAGGGTCAGAAAATCTTCAGCCCAATAGCTGCTTTTCTTGATAAACACCGCAACCAGACGGCTGGCCTCAGCCCTCATCTACAGGGAGCTCTTGCCACTCTAAGTGATAATCTAGCCACTGTGGCTCAACACCATTTTAATGCCTATATAAGTGGCATCACTCCTACTTCCTCTATCCATTCCCCTGCCCCAGCCCTTTCCCCTATCCCCAGTCCCCTTCCCCCTATGCCCCCTTCCTCTCGTCCCCCCTCCGGCCTCGCGCAGTCCTCCTATGCAACAATCACCAAGTCCAACCCAGCCAGATCAGGTACTACTATAAAACAAATAAAGCCACCTACGAAAAAGCCTACACCTGACGTAAAACAATCTCTCCCTGACTACCGCCTCTTCGTACGTCTCTCAATAGACCATGCCGCAAAAATGATGGACTCTTACACGATCTATACTAGCCTCTGGGCCCAACTAGGTATTAACAGCAATGCCTTGAAAGAAGTACAAACTACAAAGACTGGGTTCGCTCTCTGTCCTGCAACTATGGAGGCCCTTTCAACCCTTGAGGCTCAAAAGGAAGTCATATCGACGTACTTTGGCAACTGCCAAGTTGAACGTAGCGCACGATAGATCTCATATAGAGTTACAAACCTGCCAAGAAAGATTGGCCAAATCACCAATGGCCAATACTCCATGATCCCAGTCGACCCTGCGATACTATCTACTGAAATTGCTGAGCAAACAGGCTATAGACCCATATCTGTCAGTGAGACTACCGCTAGTGCTGCCAATGTCAACTCACCATCTTCAAGCTGGTTTATCAATTTCTCAGAAGACTCAAAAGCCTCTCTCTTAACCCGGCTCCGCCTTTTCGGCACTATCACCAATGCTCGCTTCCTTACTAGGAAGGTAACAATCATCCAATGTAACCGCTGCTAGAAATGGCATAATGCACGGTCCTGCGCACGATCCCCAAGATGTCGACTCTGCAGCTCATCAGAACATATAGAAGAAGAACATAATAATAGCTGTTCTACTCCAAACCCTCACTGCTGTCCTCTAAGATGCTTTCACTGCTATGGACCCCATCCAGCGGACTTCACTGACTGCCCACTCCGCCCTAAAGCTGGCACCACTCGCACCAAAGCCTAACGAGTAGAAATCCGCAAAACATGCGCCATCAACCTAGCAAAGGCCCGTACAGAACAAGGCTGCTCCTCAGAGTCATCTGCTACCACACAAGAGCAGCACATGGTCATAGATACTCCACCTACACAAATCCAGGTCGCCTCACCTTTCCGACCAACCACCCCCCCACCTCTGGCGCCCTCTCAGGAACCTCCTGTCACAGCTAGCGTGGTGCGCTTTGCAACCCCCAAACCACAAAACCGGTTCAACTCACTTCTTGAAGAACACCTATGATCTATTGGTGGTCCACTCCAAAAGAACCCCTCACAATACTCCAACTAAATGTTGGACGGGGTGCTGATTCCCACACTATCGCCCTCTCACTCGCATATACCAACAATATTGACGTCCTACTCATACAGGAACCATACATATTTTCAAACCTAAGCCAAAAAATTACCAAGAGACATCCTTCATATGAATGTTTCTCTCCAACAGATAGCTGGACAGTAACTGGACGGCCCCGTGTCCTTACCTATGTCCGGAAAAATGCAGGCCTACAAGCATCCTAGCTTCGGCCTATCATTACAGATCCAGCAACCCTATCCGACCTACTCTTTCTGCAAATTTCCTTCTTAACTGGACAATCAGTCCTCACTATCAATGCCTATAACGCCCCAGCTGGCTCCACCAGAGCTGGTAAAGCCATGGAGACCCTCATATCCCTTCCAGAGACATTATTCCTACAACCCACTCTCCTCGCTGGAGACTTCAATCTTCTACATATTAGATAGCAACCCTCTCTGACTTACCGTCCTGCTATATCAGCGGACCCCTTTATTGAATGGTTAGATCATCTAGGCTTTATCCTCACATCAGAAATAGACTGTCCAACCCACACAAGAGGCAATGTTCTAGACCTCACCTATGCTACTAGCTCACTAGCGCTGAGCGGACTACACACCAGCACCGCCCCTTACCTAGACTCAACCTCCGATCATACACCACTGCTAACCACTATCCCGTGGGACCAAAGACACACACTACCTACCTAAAAAATAAGATTCAATACACTCGACCAACCCCTCTTTCTATCTCTCCTCTCCACCAACCTCTCACAGATCCAACCGCTGGACTCCTCAAAGGCCAACCTAGAGTTACTAGCTCAAGGGCTGACCTCGGCAATACACAGTGCGTACGAAGGCTCTGCCAAGAGGTCCCTCCCCCATAAAAAAGGACAACCATGGTGGAATCCAGAATGCAAAGAAGCCTTACAAGCCTACCGATCAGGATTGCTACCCAAAGAGGAGTTTCGCAGCACAATTAGGAAAACACAAAGAGAGTTCTGGCGCAATAAGCTAATAACTACCTCACAAACGAAAGAGGTCTTCGATATCAGCAAATGGCACAAATCGAGGGGGTCATATCGCAGCCCTCCTCTCAAGGATCCATTACGGCCGGATAATCCACCTGCAGTCTCTGTTCAGGAGAAGCGAGACCTACTAGTTCGCAACCTCCTGCAAAACACAACAGAGGCAGGAGATATCCCGCTAGACTGCCCAGCTGTCCCTACCACTACCCTTCCGTTCCCTGAGATCACCATGGCACAAGTGGAAAAGTCTATCTTAAAGGCCAGAAACACCGCTCCAGGAGAAGACAAACTCCAAACTAACATCCTAAAGACGGCTTGGCCACTGATCAAAGACAAGATCTTATTCCTATTCCAAGGCTGCCTACGATTAGGATATCATCCAAAATGTTTCAGACATGCAATTCTCACTATTCTGCAAAAGCCCAGTAAAGAAGACTGGACCAACCCTAGGTCCTACCGGCCCATCGCTCTCCTCTCTGTCCTAGGAAAGGGTCTTGAACGTCTAGTGGCACGGAACATGGCCTGGATAGCAATCCACTACAAGGTCCTGGCAAGCCAACAATTTGGAGCCCTTCCTCTAAGATCAGTAATCAACCTTACCACATGTCTAACACACAACATAGAACAAGCCCTGAACCAAGGGAAAACAGCTTCTCTACTAACCTTCGATGTGGAAGGAGCATTTGATAATGTCCTCCCAGGGAGACTCACCTACCAGCTCCAGACACAAGGATGGCCAAACAATCTAATACTCTGGATCAGCTCTTTCATCACAGAAAGAACCATACAGATCCGATTTGATAATGAACTTAGCCCTCATACAGATATATCATGTGGCCTTCCCCAAGGCTCCCCTATCTCCCCTATTCTCTTTATGCTTTACATTGCACCGCTCTTCCACATGGGTAACCCTAGAACTAGATTTGGACACGCAGATGATGGAGCGACCCTAGCAATCTCTCTGTCCCTCTTAACTAATTACCAGACACTGAGCGAATCTCTACAGGACGCAATTGAATGGGGCACTGCGGAAGGAATCACTTTTGCACCAAATAAATATGAACTTATGCATTTCTCTTGGCATCGAGCAGATCAAGATCCTGCAACAACCCCCTCAGTCTCAATGGGCTCAGTCATAGTTACTGAAGCAACTGACCGTCCATATCTACGTTGGCTAGGGATCCTCTTTGACAAAAAGCTCTCCTTCCACTGGTATGTTCAAGAAATGACATCAAAGCGCTCACTATAGCTAGCGCCCTCCGCTCGCTTGGAAACACAGTCCACGGAATGAGGCCACACCTCCTCCAACAGGCCATATCGGCCTGTGTCCTCCGTAAAGCCTACTTCGGCGCAGAGACGTGGTGGCCAGGCCGCACCCGACCTCGTTCCCGCCCTCAGGCAGACACTCCCCCAATCTCAAACCTAGTGAATAAACATCTAACAGACCTATCTACTGTCATTCTAATAGGGGCAAGGGCAATTCTGCCTATTTTCCGCACTACCCAGTTACCTGTCCTACACTGAGAGTCAGGGTTTTACCCTCCTGAGATTGAGCTTAATCAAATCGCCCTCACTGCATCCACACGCCTAAGCCGCCTAGACCCATATCACCCTCTTTGAAGACAAGCCAGAGCCATAGCCCGAACAGGCCACCCAACTAGCCGCTTCGCGCGCCGAGTGCTCGCACTCCCCAACATGGAAAAGATCAACCCACTGCTTCATCCACCCTGGAGTACAAAAGAACCCAGAGAAGCAGCCTTAAGACGGGTCGGTGCCCCGTCAGGACGCATAAGAGAAGAAGCAGCGGACAACTTCCAAATACTCCTGCAATCCATCCCTAATAACGATATTATAATCTACTCAGATGAATCCAAATTAGAAAATGGCCAAACAGGTGGTGGTTATGTTGGTTTCCAAGCTGGCTCCCAATTCCTGTGCGGCTCAATACCCCTCGGGCATAATAAAGAAGTCTTTGACGCAGAAGCAGAAGCGGCTCTTGCTAGGTTAAAAGCTGCGATGACACACTCTACTGCCCAATGCTCACCAAACCTGTGGATATGCCTTGACAACCTTGAGGTCGCTATCCAACTCCTCTCCTTATCTATAGGCTCCTCTCAAGCCGTCTTCGAGTCATTCAACACACTTGCCGCTACCTGGCCATCAAGAAGGAGACTCCTCCAAATTGAGAGTGGGGCAGTCCGAATCCGCTGGGTCCCAGGACATGCCAACATCCCTGGAAATGAAGCAGCAGACTGCGCTGCCAAAGAGGGCGCGGGAAAAACCGTCCCTACCTCCCACCCATGGTCATATACAGCATTTAAGCGACATACCAAATCACAAGCTGCCTCAAGAGCACAGACGTATTGGCAGTCAGCGGCCCCGCAGGCCTATCAAGATCTTGAAATCACCACCTTTTCAAGATGCCCACTAGAACTCCAGCTTCCCCGCCATATCTTAGGACGAATCCTTGCAGCACGCACAAAACATAGAGACTTCGCAGACTACCATGAACGGTTCAACCATACAGATGCCCATCTCACGTGCCGATGCGGCGCAAGAAAGTCCCCAATCCACTTTATCTTCTGCCAGATCGCAAAGAGGAAGGCTCCAAGATTCCCTGGACATCCTTCGGAAGTCATTCCTTTCCTCCTGGGCACCCCAAAGGGCGCCACCAAACTAGCCAAATGGCTCACGGAGACCCGATTCTTCGAGGATATCTGCCCTCGAAGGCCCCCTCTTAGCACATAAGCTAAGAGACTTATAGCTACATATTTCTTTTGTTTTTCCTTGTCTTTCCTTTTCTCTCTTTAAAGCTGCATCGGTGTTGAACATGTTAGATTCGGTCACGGGGAGTAGGTGGACCACTGCAGCTGGCGACAACATTCTCCCTCTACATGTAGAGGTTAATCATCTGACCACGGCAGCCATGTAAGTGCGCCAAAGAGTCACATCTTGTATATAATTCTTGACACCCAGGGCTTACCCCCTGGCGGCCTTTGTCCCACTAGGGAATGGGTAGGCAGTGATTCATCACTGCCTACGGCCGTAAAATAATGACACACACACACACAGACACAGACATCATCCCATTCCCTATTGCACTCCACTCGATATGAGAGGTAATTGGTCTATAAGCCAGGTGATGATGCTTGTACTCTCCCTTTGGTACTACTCATCTTAGACCTACAGGAATACATTTTGGGCTGGAAGCAGGAAAACTGACTCTGTTGTGTGTTTGTGTGTGTCCAGGAACCTGTCGGATTAGTCGGTTTATTCCAGGCCAATCCTGAAGAGTGTTTTACTAGGATCAAAGAAAAGAAGTGACTAGCAAGATTGTATCTGTTGAGTTCTGTGTCTGTCTTTCAAGTCTTTAAAGCCGGGTCCTTTATAGACACCTTTGGCGGGGTGATTTGTGAGCTATCAGGAGGGGTAAATATTGGGCTGAAATCTAAGTGTCCAGATATATGCCTAAAGGTGCCTTTTAGACCTGTAAGATTGAACAGTCGATCTTTCTGCCTCGTTTGAAAGCCGGATTATCTGACACTAACTACATATATACGCGGCACGCACGTGCCGCGTTAGACTAAGTGATATTCAGTGCCGAAACTCGCTAGGTTTGATATTCACGTTCCGACAGTAAAGGAAGCGCTGATCTTTACAGAGTCCATGAGTCAATGTAGAAGCCTGACCGGATGTTCCGCTGTGTCGCCCCGACATCATTGGCTATGACCCGGTCTACTCGAGATACCCGAAGCATGCATACCATTGGCTTACGGCATCGTGTATTGGAAAAGCCATCAGTAATAAACTACAGAGTTTTGGTGATTGGCTATACAGACAAATTCGAAACCTCCTTCACTTTTTTTCTTACTCTCTCTCTTTACTTTGCCCCACAGCCAGGGCTGGTGGCTAAACTATTCCGAAGGCGACTAGTCTCGTAAGGTATTTTGCTAGGGCTGTACAAATCTTTACGCTATATACGTTAGGTAATTCATATCATTGGTTCTTAATTGATATGCCTGTATTGTCTTGAAAAATTAAAGCAATATTTAACTATTCTGGAGCTAGCTCCAAAAATATACCCCGGAAAGTGGGGCCCAAAAAGAAGACAGAGAAAGAAAAAAGTGAAGGAGGTTTCGAACCTGTCTGTATCATGTCCGTCAATTTGGGATACGACTCGATCCGGATGTAAGTACGAAGAAAACCATCAAGATGGGGAAAGCTGTGGATTGGCCTCTCGTAGCGAGGCAGTCCAACAGGATATGAGAGAGTAGTAGAGAGAATCCACCATCCTCAATACTCTGGTCCTTTTGGCGCAACGGCTTAGTGAGCGAATACTCCCGTGAGCGAGGTCGTGACACTAGACCAGTGTTCAGTTCCGGGCAGAGACCACATTCCAGAACCATCATAGTATATTGATGGATCCAAGCATCCGCTAATTTAGGCATTCGAGCCTCGCAAATGATTTCTCCAAGGGGCTAGCCATATTGTGGCTGGCTTTGTTATTTGACGTCTACACCCATATAAGGGGCGCCGTCTTGTGACTTACAACGTAGCATATCCAATTACACACTTTGGTGCTTCCAACATTGTGATTAAATTTTTACAGTCTAACTGCATTCTTTGTTTACGGAGTACCGGAGTACGTACTAGGGTCTCCCCAAAAGTGTAACTTGAACCTTGGAACCCTAAATTAGTCTGTACAGTACCATCAAAAAGCACGGTATTTTTTCCGCAAACAGTAAGTACCAGTATGCTCGTTGTTATGGTATTATAATATTATGTAATATCCAAACTATTTCCTCATCACGACCTAACAGCAGATATATACCTAGGTACAAGCCGGTCCGCGAACTCCACAGGATAGTATCTCTAGATCTGGTCACAACAAAGAGTGAGATGTGATATTTCCAAGGTTCTGTAAGCGCACATCGGTCTGATTGGCGGGATGTGATAATGATAGCTATTATATTCTGTCTGCTACATGGGCATTTGCACAAAAATGGAAATGTGAACTTGATTCAGATCTAACGCGAAGCATGAGGCCCCAGACACTACCAGAGTTCGCAAGACGTCGATGAAAACCTGCCTTTGTCTGGTGAGTCTCCAAGGCTTGTTATGGGGCTCTGGGTTATCCTGCTGAAACAATTGGCTGTATCTGGCGATAACCTCTGGCCTAGCCTCTAGCATTCGCAGTCTTCTTCTTTGTCCTATAGTTCAAATTTATTATTTAGTACCCGTGATTAAACTCTGCTAGCCAGAACCTCTATCAAAAACCTTACCATGGTTCCGATTGGGAGGGTGCCATAGGTTCGACACGTATGCATTGGCCTATGCTATAAGGCCGGGTCTTTGGAGGTTGATGAATTCGAAGTTACTTACATCGTTTCCTTCCTAGTGTTAATTGCTATTATATCTGCGACCAGTCTCGCGAATACCTGCAAATATGCTATCGACGCAAGAATGGATGCAATTGTATAAGATCTCTGCCATTCCTGGCTCGCGCACCGTTGAACAGTCACAGCAGACATACAAAATTGACGGAGATGGTCACCACGGCTTCTTATGTCTAGAGGAGAACGGTCGCTCCTATTCAACTTGGATGGGTGCTGGTACAACGTTGGGGGATAATCTCTTCCCAGATGACGAGGTATGTAGCAGATGATTGTTCAGGACTCCAATTGCGCTAATATTCAATTTCTGCAGCGAGAGCGGGAACTGCAAGGTATATTCCTTTACCCAAATGAGACTATCGAATGACCGGATTGTAGAAAGGTTGGGCCAATTATGGTGGGATGTGAAAGAGAAAGGATTTTCCTTCACAGTCATCAGAGATGGATCTCGTATACTCGATGTTGGCTGTGGCAGCGGTCACTGGGCAAAGCAGCTAGGTATGAACTGGAAGTATAATTATAGTGAATATCAAAGACTGACGGTTGATTTAAGCAAAAACGAGACCTAAAGTTAAGGTGCTTACCTCGTTGATTCAGTAAATTCCAACAACTAACAGACTATCAGCTGGAGTGTTTTGATGTTTCGATGTCATTACCTGATAACGATGTAGACTCCATCCAATTTTATTATCATGATTGTAATACTCCGCTGCCAACCGGACCCGATTTTATTCACGTGAGGGACATGATGCTTTGTATCCGAGACTTTTCTCAATTTGCAATGAAATGCTACAGGTGAGTCGTTCTATTTCTAGTATAAAAAATGCTAACATCACAGGTCTCTTAACCCGGGGGGGAGTGTCGAGATATCGGAAGCATTGCTCATCCCCTATATCCATGATCTCGACCCGACGAAGCTACCAGCGTTCTCAAAATTGGTGTACAGGATAGCTAGTAAGGCTCTATCGCTGGGGATCGACCTGCAGAATATCAATCTGAAAAAATGGAGTTGGGAGCTAGAGAAGGCTGGGTTCACCATTGAACTTGTAGCTAGATTATCTCGTCTCTTGCACGACAAGATTGGAGACATATTTGAAGCTAGATTCCGTCAGATCAGCCTTCGTTTGTTGACTCTCCAAGAGGGTTCGTTCGCGCAAGCCCAATTAGATATTGCAAATGCAATCAAGGAACTGAGACGAGATGAGGTGCGGGTTGAATGGCCATTGTGAGTGGACTTCCCGTCCATTGCGGTTGACGACTGACAGATATAGTATCACAATCTGCGCGAGAAAAGTTCGCAAAGTATAATGATAGTAATGGTCCAATTTCTTAAAGTTGTACAAAAAGTTATGGGTATCTAATTACAGTACTTATCGCTTGAGTCGTACATGATCGCTATTGTGTCCTTGGAAGTTGAATATTGGGGTTAGCCTGCAGTATGAACTATTTATAGGGAGAGAAGACGTATCATAAGTAATGGAATAAAATGCGGAGGCATTCAGAATATAGAATGCAAACTATGAATAGCTCATAACCCTAGACCAAAACAGAGAATAACTGCCACATCAAATGAACCATAAAACTATCAACCTTAAATGCTTGAAGTGATGATACTATCCGTACGTCCAATAATTTGATACCTCTGTGACAGCGCAGTGAGTTCGTCTGCAAATTGAGTTGCATAGAACCCGTGGGTTTCGACGTCATAAAGCAGCCAACAGTTAAACTAGATAGAGAATTAGAAAGAAGGCCACAATAAGCATAAAGTGAGGGGCGTGGGAGCAGGGAGCTCACCTTGGCTATCTTACTTGCCAACCATAGGCATCGTTTTGTCCGCGCAACCGTCACAGATGGAGGTTCAATTGACCGCTCATCGCCTTCGGCCATGTCAGAGAAGAAGCCTGGTGGATAATATATTCTACTCCAGGAAAGACCATGGATCAGGAAATCCTCCGGTAGTTGCCGTAACCCTGATTCCCGTGCCGGGAACTCCCCATTCTCAATTCCAACCATATCAGTATCCGTCTTGATAAGTTTATTTAGATACGTCGCAAGCCGTTTCCAGGGCACGTCCGCTTGAATACGGGACATGGCTTCCAGTACCATTGCCATACACCACAGAAAAGCCAGAGAGACGTGCACGCTTGGCAATGTATTTTCTATGTCTTTCAAACCACCGAGTATAACATCGAGAGTGGCGAATGACAAATGAGACGCCATGGAGACTACCTGTTTACTGGAACTTATTCCAGCAGTTCGATGCTCGATTCCAACCTGGACACAAGAAGGGTTCTGCCAGGATTCATATGCTTGCTCCATTATCTCCAATGTTCTTGTCTGAATGCTCCCTCCCTCATCTCTATCTCTAACCCTACTCTCAACTCTACCACTAGCTTGATCGAACATGGAAGGAATCTCTGCACCATCATGTCCATAATCAAAGATGGCAGCTTAATTAGAAGCTGTTATGTATACCCCTTGTTCTCTAAACAACCAACCCACGAGCCCAGCGTGTTTATCGAGTTCTGATAAGAATTCCTCAGCCAATCTCAGAAACGTAGGAGCGTCCTTTCTTGTGAATAAAACACCATGAGCTTCAACAAAAACAGTCAGGGTTCGGGAATAGTATTCAGGGTACTTTATTGCAGCTTTTGCAGGGTCTAGGAGAGGTCTGAAAAGGAGCAAGATGCTGTCCCGTGCTTTGGTAAAAGGCTGAACGCCGATCAAAGCCTTGGAATAGTAGAACAGCTGCTTCAACAGATCTGGCCGAGCAAGGACGGCCAAATGATGCTGAATCCTACCAACATCCGGATTGAGATTGGCGGCTTTGGCATACCAGTACCTAGCAATACTAGTGTAGCGTCTTCGGTTGTACATATCCACCTCTTCTATGGCCATCCGGTAGCGTGCCAGGTCGCCGAGACATTCAATCCACGTTTCCTTATAATCTGGAACGCTCTCCAACAGCTGAGTAATGTTTGCAAACGCCATGTAAATAAAGGTGTGCATATGGTCAAGTGACGAGGGCAACTTCTTTCACAGCAGTTCCAAGAACAAATAAATACCATGTTGCCACATTCTTGTTGGCATAGAATAGGTTTTCGCTGGTGATTTTAATGACTTGTTTGCAGCTGGATGATTTGAAGCAAGAAAGAAATCAAAATGCTCATGGAGGAGCCTCCTGTGCAGCGCAGTCAGGTTCTGCCATTGCAACACAGTAAGTTCCTCTGGATTCCCACTTTGTTGCTTAACAATGTCAATGCATTGCTTCTCGAGCATTACTACGCCAGCGTAGATGGCTCTGACTTCATTGACTAGTTGTTCTTCAGTGATTGGGTGGGTCTCAGGTTGAAGAAATATGCCTTCGGTTTGCTCGATAGGTTGGTGTGTGGTGGAAGCTGATTTGCGAGATTGTAGATGAGGAGACGCCAGAGAGGGTGCATGAGAGTTGGGTAATGCATCGTCATTATAATCTTCCCATGACGGATTTGTTGAGCAAGAAAAATTGCATGAAGATGAATGATCAAGAGGTTGATCTATCGTATGGGAACTGGTATTGTCACTGCAAATTAGTTTAGGGTGGTGATCTAGCGACACCCCCCTAGTTCCAGCGACACCAGGGTGTCGTTCCAACGACACCCCCACGGAACTCATAGTTCTGAATGGACAATTTCCTTCCAAGTTTTACCATATTCAGTAACCGGTTCTAGGGTTAGGGTTAAAAAGAAAACTTATTAATTCGAAGTGCTGCCAAAGCGCCAAGACCTCGCCCCAAGCCGCCCATAACGCGTAGGACACTCGGGGCGTCTCCAGACGCCAAATACCCGAGCGGTACTTCCTTTTGTTCGTTAAATTAGGGTGTTGTAGCTGCATCAGGTAGTTAGTAAATGGCGCCCATCACACCTAGGCCTCAACTAGAGGGAGGGTTGCGTCTATCTTGTGAGGCAGAATGATAAAGAATAACACTATCATGATCTTTTAGTTCTTGAAGCTTCTACATGTCTACATATATGTGGCAGTCTCTCTGTATGAACCAGTAAATTCAGTACTGAGAGACACGAGAATGAGGATAATGAAATTGGTGATAACGAGGACGACAAGACCAACGAGAATCAGACCAGGAGAAGCAAGCGACGTGACCGTGATCCCAGCTAGCGTTATGGCTAGATGATGGGAGTGAGTAACAGGCAAGCAAGGCACAATTCCTTTTCTGAGCTGTGCATCCTAATTGACTGAAATATAGACTGGCAGCCCCTAAGGCTTCGAATTAATAAGTGTTATGTTTAACCCTAATCCTAGATCCTGTTGCTAAATATGGTAAAACTTGGAAGGAAATTGTCCAATCAGAACTATAAGTTCCGTGGGGGTGTCGTTGGAACGACACCCTGGTGTCGCTGGAACTAGGGGGGTGTCGCTAGATCACCACCCTTAGTTTATTTCCAGGAATATTCTAACTTTAAAGTGATCTCACCCCATCGAACTGATGCTATTAGGAGTCATAACTTGAATTCTGATCAAGATGCACACATACAAGACCGATATGACCTCCAAGGTAATTATTTACAAGCCAAGAGAGCCCGACATCTCTTATATCGCTAGCAAAGTCTGCCTGAGACTCAATAGATAATACAGCGACTACATTGATTGGACGCACTGGTCTGTGCTGTGTAGCCCGGGTAATATTCCGTCAATGGTAAGGTTGTTAACTTCAACTATAATAGTATAAGATCCCTTAGCAATGCATAGCCGCATCGGAGACTGTCTCAGCAGCCGGACAAGCTATGATACGTATTAGTGGAAGGCTGCATTCAGCAAACCAGCTTGCCGTGTGGGTCCTGACCACAGTGGAGTGGTGTTATCTCTACCATCCCTCACCGCCTGAGGAATAACCCTACCTGAGGAATAATTTCAACGGCTTACTGTACAGAATATTTTGAAGCTTTACAACACCACATAATAATTAAATATAGTGAATTTCTGGTGTAGCACTAAATAAGCTATGGCGAATCTAAAAAGCATAAAAGTTAATCGCGAAAACGTGCAGGGGGCCGTATCGCGCGGCCCCTACGGTTTGTAGTAACAACCACCTCATTATCCTCCACATGAGCCTCAGGTTGCACTCTTGGCTTTGCTTGCCTAGAAATTTGCTTTGTAGGCCTTTTTGAAGCCTTTGGAGTTGATATAACATCATTTTGAAGCTGTAAATCAGCTAGCTTAGCCAATTCTTGCTCGTCCTTAAGCCGTTGCTTTTCCGCAGCCTCTTGCTCACGCTGCTCGCGTTTTTCTTGTCGGATTTGAGCTCTTTTAACCTTTTCAGCCTCTCTAGCTTGCTTTTTAAGCTGTTGTTGAAGCTTTTTATCATCTTTATGAGCCTGCTTCTGCGCGGCTTCGTCATTTTTTTGAGAAATAATATCACGAGCTTGCTGAACCTTAGTAGGGCTCATAAAAAGCGCTCCACCATCTTGTTCTGATGGTAAACCTAGTAATAAAGGCTGTTTCTTGTTTTTAGGCTTCTTTGCATTTATGAGAGCTCTTTTCAGGCCTTGATTCTCATTTTGAAGCAAGATAAGCTGAGTAGAAAGATGTGACACCGTTTCTCGAAGCTGTACAGCCTTTTCATCATAAATATTGTTAACAACAGTTTTAACAAGCTTCTCAAGCCGTCTCCAATCTTCTGGAGGAATAATTGAAGCTCCGGATTCGCTTGAGGATGGCCGGCTGGTGATTTTCTTGTTGAATTTGTTGATAACAATCTCCGGATCAAAGGGATATAGACCAGTCGTTCTGAATGCTGAATTGATATTCTTGCTTATAAAAACCTCATTCCAGCTAGCCCAAAAAAGGCGGAAAAAGTCACGTTTAGTGAGCCGGGTGAAGCCTTGGCTATCCCTTATAAAATCATCCAATTGCTTCGTATAAGCGTTAGAAAGAGGCGAGAAAAGAGCGACATCAAGAGGCTGTAAAGTATGTGTTGCATGAGCCGGAAAGATTGCTAATAGAATTCGATTCGAGTCGCAGTATTCAATAAACTTCATTGTAACGTGGGATCCATGCCCATCGAGGATAAGAAGGCGCCATCCCCGGCTTGCTTGAGATTTTGTCTCTTTATCAAAAACATCCACCAACCAGCAATATCCGATATCATTATTAGTCCACCCTGACTCTGAGGCTGCAAAGAAGCATCTCTGTGTTTGGGGATCGTAATCTTGAAGCCAAGAATCCTGTATAAAGCCCGATTTTGCCATATAAATAAGACTAGGCGCTAAAGCAGTTCCATTGGCACAGATACAACCAATTGTTGTAATCCATTCTCGATTTCCATCCTGAAGATGCTGCTTATAGCCCCCTTGCTCATATTTGCGCCGAGTAAAGATTCTTTTCCGTTTTGTGCTTACTCCAAGCATGAAGCCCTTCTCATCCATATTATAGATTTGCTCTGGGCCGAGGTTATATTGCTGTATTTTCCGTCCAATAAGCTCAAAATATAAAGCATATTTATATGCCGAATCTGCCTTTTTTCTATCCGAATCAAGGCCCGTTGAATAGCGAGAAATCACCTTATCCGAATGAGCCTTGAGCCAGCGTGAAGCCCAGTTTTTCCCAGGCTCTTTACCAGATATTTCTCTTGCAAAGTTCGCTAACATTGAATTTGTAGGGGGCAGGCCTCGCTCGGTGAGTTGATTTATCCATTTTATAAGCGCTCTTGATTGCGTGGTGGTGAGTATTCGTTGCTTGTCGTATTGCTCTTCTTTTGAGCCTGTAACGCCGTGAAAACGTTTATAAAGGCCCGATTGGCTAACGCCGTATGTTCTTACAACCAAACTAATATTAGGCTTTTCTCCAGGATCCGCTGAACGTAATGCTGCAAGTGCGAGCTCCATTGAAGCCATATTGGTTGATATATCGCGGTGTGAAATATTCGCGATTTTTCGCGTTTTGGGGTAAATTTATTCCTCAGGTGGGTTTATTCCTCAGGCGGTGAGGGACGGTAGCGCACATGGGAATAACTATGCCTCATCATCCACGCTCCTGTTAGATAACTAGGTGTCGACAGGACGATACCTCTGACCCTAATTAAGAAAGTGCACATCGCCAAAATGCCCCTTGATACCAATCAACTACAGTGGTCAAACCTGTATAGTTTCATGTTTGTGACTCGGATTCTTCGCTTTGCCTTAGCTGAAATTCCTGTTGCTTTTTTCCCTTACTTCTCTGAGGCCGCATTGGAATATATAAAGACATAGAATCACCCTCAATTCTTAGAAAAAGAGAGGAGGGAACACATACAATTTTGCTTGTTAATTCTACTTCCAATACGAACACTTTCCACGTAGCAAAGCTAGGAATCATTGCCGAATCTGCCCCCACGGATTAGTAATAATCCAACAACTCCCCTAACTAGTTCTTAGGATCAGTCGTAGGCTCAAATATCAGGAATTCACCATTACTGGCTCAGTTAGCCTGTCAGATAAGACATTTGGGTCATAGACTAAAACAAATACGGTGGAAATTTCCGCGGCGTGTCTAAGTCATGTCCACGAATATTCGCTGGTTCAGGTAGGGCACTACTCCACATACATCAAATACTATTTATTAGTATGTTGAAAGCCTGACTCCATCTTTAACCCGAATACTAAGTTGATCCCGTATTTTCGAGCCCCTGCTTCTGTCTTAAAATCAGGACGTACTATGGTATCTTGAGTAAGTAATGTTAGTAAACTCCACCGAATATCATTCCTTTATTTGGTAAGGATGAATTTGGTATTTATATACACGCACTGATTAATAATTCCTGATCCGATCCCTTTTACGTATTAGACGATACTCCTATTCAGTCTGTGACCTGTGATTCAAATCGATGACTTCACCACATACCCAGAACACGATGACAGCAGTCCGTACTTCCATGTCCATCAGATCGCTGTTGAACCCGCAGCAAGAAGATGCAGATATCGGGCGACAGCACCGTCTTGACTCCTCGATTCGACACATCAAGGACGAGCAGGCTGGTCGTCGGCATCATTGCCCCCCAAAGGAACATCACGAGCAAAGATATCCCACAAAGATCGGCGGTAGCTATGCGAAACTACAACAAAAAGCATCAGGAGGAAGGCACAAATATGAAGATTCTACCTTGGTCTTCAGCGCCTACTCCACCTCAATCGGACATCGAAGACCACCTCGGCCAAGATACACGTGTGAAGAAATGCATTTCATCTGGTACCACCGTGTAGATCTTAAGAAGGAATGGTCAGATTGCATAGCGGCTTTCAACGAACACTTTTGCAGCCAGGGGCACACAGAGCGAAAAATACCGGGAATCCAATGCAAATTATACCGTTTTATGTACGCTCAGAAATGCCCCACGGTGCGGAAGACGCAACGTTCCAAGAACAGAATTTTACCCAAACATGGTGTTGTTGACTGGTGTCGCGTTTCGTATCCCTGGATGAAAGCTGAGCATCAACGCTTGCTGCGTAATGACGAGGGGTATTGCATTGACGGCCGGGGAAAGATGCGGAAAGAAAATTCAGTGTATTCTCCTTAACTTCCCCTGATAATCTATACTAATCATTCTCTTACAATCTTCGTACTCCAGTAGAGCACCAAGCTAGTGAGAGGATGTCCAAGTACTTGTCAGATAACCCGAATATAGCAAACCAAAAGCCACCTTCTTATCAGGGCTCAATATAGCCTTCAACCTTCAAGGTTACCCCTATGATAGATCGCAAAATTTACCCTGCTAAAATGTCTGTAAACCTAGCTTTGAAACCTAATGTACTGAGACAGGCACAGAAACACAAATACATTCTTGCTAGTCAAAAAATTTCTTACCCTCTTTATTACTCAAGGTAAACAGTCCGGAATCTATGCTAAATAAGAGGGATAGATTCGAAGCTTACTCAGTATGATGTTACCACTTACTGGAATTCCTCTTATCACGTACTTTATAATGTTTGAAATGTATGAGTCTTAATAATCCTTGGGAAAAAGAATACAGCTAACTTTGAATAGGCCGCTCCTCAGATTCAAGAACATCGTAAGATGGCATATCTTACCTCCTATCAATGACCAAGACTGGGACCAGCTTGGATAAATCCGGATAGTCCTTGCAGAGTCTGACAGATATACACTAGACTTCTCTACTGATATTCCACAAATCAGTCAGCCTTTTACTATCTACTATCAACTGTTCGATCTTCTTCACGAAGATCAGGACAGGGAGGGACAGTTCAAGGACTTTGTGACGCAGATGTCGCTAATGTAGCTAAGAGCGCCATGAGAAAACATAACAAGTACTATACTCTTATGGATGATTCATGCGATATTCTCAATATTTCAATGCTCTTAGATCCTTGGTTTAAGAAACTTGTTCTTGGGCGTGAGTTATGAGATGGAGGTTAGGATGTTACTACTGCTATGCAAGAACAGCTTGAGACCCAGTATCATGCACACTGGAACCCGACGATATAGGTAAAGACTGTAAGTTCTATTACCTACCTGGTATAAATTGGCTATACTACTAACACAACGCAATATAGTACGAGTAAGACTGCTTGTTCATCTTGTCCAAAATCTTCTTCCTTGGGCAATAACGGCGGAAATACTTGAGGAGGCAGCCCTTGCTTGTAGAAGACAAATAGAGCCAAATGATCAACATACAAAATATAGTTCTAACTATTTTTATGATGCCTATCTCCTCCCCTTCTTGCGGAGCCAACCATGCCTGAACCTAAGAGCCCTGCTGAAGACAGCTGGACCAGCTTTTGTGGTATATCCGTGTTTTCAAGTTCATGAAGGCGCAGAGTTGAAAGCGTCAATACCGATCGATGTATACGTGGCAGCCAGAAATGCGAAGACTCAAGCAGGACAGGATTTGGAATATCTTTGTAGCAATATGTCATGGTGGACGTGGTCCAAAATGCCAGTACGCTGATCTGAACATGTCTGGTATTACCCAGTTTGACGGCGAAGTTTTGTCTTGCCAACGAATGATACCTGTATTAGATTCCTGTTTACCAAACCCTTTGGCAATCTGAACATAAGAATGATCATCTTCATTTCATTTTGAGACTGGATATTTCCGCGAGATGGATGCGAAAAGAGTTGGCCCTGCCTAGCTAAGGAGTATGTAGTTAAAAGAGTCTCAAGCCCAGCTTGCCAATATACAATATTGTCTGCGAGATAAGCGAAAGTAGCTCAAGTATCGAGCAGGGAAGACATGAGCATAACTGGCTATAGCAAGAAATCAACTTGTATATTAATTATGTCCCCCGTTGCCCAACCTGTTAACATAGGAGTGATTGTCCTTACATGATCAAGCTAAACTAACCAACGTTGATTCTAGCGAGGATAAATCACACTGGATATGGAAGTGGTGATCGGATTCACAAAAGCCAAGGCTGGCGTTCCTGGGCTGGATCAAAATCGCCCTATTCCACTCCTGCAAGCTTTACTGAGCCTAGTTTAAAAGAAGATATCTACCCCAGGACAGAACTGAGGCCTATCTATTGCTTCCAATCAGGTCAGGGATCGGAGCGTTCCTAGTAAGGATGCCAATTGAGAAGGATTATACTGGAGTTTTACCACATTCGAGTACTTGTCAAATAGGGTCTTAGCAAGGGATTTCCTTTCTAATGCCATTATAGATCAATCAGGAATGCAAAACCATATCTGCATTGAGTCTTGTATCTCAAATCTGGTCTCGACTGTCCTTGAGCGAGCTAGTTATTATCACACCTTCTCCGTACTCTCTGCCACTCTAGTGCTCCCTGGTTGGTCAGCGTCATATTAGGGCAATTTGAATATGCAGTTTCTTTTGCTATACGTGTCAGCCTTGCCCATCGCTTTCTGTTCAGCTTGACTCATCAGAGATCCGCAGATTCGTGAACGACTCCAGTTACCCCAAAGCTATGGAAGGATGAACTATGTACCATGTCGAACAAAACTATGCCAAGGGTACCAGATAAATGGAGATTCCCCCAAATTCTATGCGCTCTGGGAGTCTACCTGTTATTAGAAGATTGAGCCGTGGTTGACCTCACACCGCGGTCTATCGAGGACTAGACACCAAGGATTAGGCTCGAATTTTACTCTGCATCTTCTGGTCTTTAGGCTAGTGATAGAGATTTGGTGTTCGTAAAGTAGAGCATTTGTCGTTAACGAGTCGAAATCCGACTCTTCCTGGTCAGGTAGGAAGGTATATGATGCGCGGCATTGACAACACATATATAGTGACTCTTTTTGACTATCCGTCGTACCAGTTATTTCATGTATATAGGACCGCGGTCAGGATTGAGATACAAGTCGCATAGCTGCTTATGAGTTGATTGGGACCGTTAGATAATGTAATCCATCAATTAATCCGTCAAGAGCATGATTTTGTCACTCTGATTCTGAAAAGCACTATATAAATCACAAGAGTCTCCATATTCCTTTCAACCTTTCGCGACGATCATCTGGCTCGTCCTACTAGTCTAGCTTCTATGTCGATTTGCCTTTTTCCGCTTATTCTGCCCTGAGCTTATTCGGCCATTGAGCAGGAAGCCTCTGTCAGACTTAAATTTACCCGGGCCACGGCCACGGACAATGATTCGTCCTGAGCGTGCCTCACAGATCGTAATCTCGGTCCCCGTTGCAAGTGTTACGACAAACGTGAGATGAACAATAAAATACTGCTGAAGCTCCTTGCGGCAGCCATTATTGGCGGTAGCTCTCCGGAATTGAAGGCGCTTCCAGTCGACGGGAAAGGTTGTATAATATGAGTCCATGTCGTGTCCAGCCATGGTATCCAAAAGTATTGATGGAGGCTCATTTTCAGCTTTCTCTTTAGGTGTAGGAGCCACAGCACGGTCGTCCGCTAAGGTAGCTGCTGGTGCCACGTAAATAATCTTAACAGGTTTTCCCTCAACAGACTCAGTAGCAGACACGGTCAATTCTCGCTTGACGATGGGAATGCGGTCTCCCTGTTCCGTTTTGGTATACATAATTCGAGGTAATGTCACGGATCCGGTGATTTGAAACAAATTTCGACGGTAGCAGGTAAGCTCCGCAGCGTGTACAGGTAGTATCTCGTTGGTGGAATTGGCCCGTGGTGACTCGGTAAGCCAAAACATTCCCTGCAGCTGAGCAGAAATCTTCAACGACGTACGGTGGCATTCGATGTGGAAGATAGGGAGAGAGAACGAGAGCAAGTCGTAACTTTCCTGTTTTTCGGGCGGTGCAGTCCAGGATAGAGATTCTGTAGGTGCAGAGAAGTCTCTGTACGAGATGTCATCACTGAAGAGAGTCCACTTTTGTCAGAGATTCATATTATATTAAAGCTGATTTTAAAAGCCAAAGCAATATCTCTGCAGTAGTCAAAAAGGAAATAGAGTGGGAGCGCACCAAATGAGACACTGACTAGGCAATGAATACGACGGATAAGGCATGGCCATTGTATTAATTGAGAGTTCAATGTGCAGAAACTAAGGTAGGTTGATCTACAGCTTCATGAATCCAAACTGGAAAGGACTGAGAGAAAGGAACGAGAAAGTATAGGAGCAACAGTGGGCGATTTGCCAAAAATCACGCAAAAAGTCGGTTTTCTCAAGGTCAGAAGTAATTTGCCTACGTACACAAAAAAAGAAATGCTTGAAGAGTGAAAGAATGACACTCGGGCCAACACTGGAACTATAGGAGTATATTGTGCTCGGGGCAGGTCGCCCCTGGGTAGGACAGCTGTAAACAAGTCAGCCTTATCCATACCTGAAACTAGTAATAAACTTGTAATGGTCTGCCAAACTGCAATGAACACCGAACCCAGGATATTCATATTCTTTTTAGTCTTTTATTTAATGAGACGAAACGATGGGGAAATCGAAGCATAGGGACGTGAGAATATGGGAAACTTGGAAGCTAGGTTTAGTTATCCTACACCCAGGGCAAATAACTTAACCTTGTTTGTACAGTGAAAACTGTGACAGACTGGTGATGATCTATCAGCATTGCCGAATAATAACCCTAACCAAAAATCATAACCCTAGTCACAGGCTCTACTCCGTAGTTACTACTTAGTTTGATCCTGCATTCTTACCAGATATGTTTCAATAACCTGTATGTACTAGTCACGTTAAAAGCTCTAGATAAGTCTTGGAGATAGGACTATGATGGATAGAAATTCTCAGCTCCATTGATTCCACAGAAGCGTACCAATGCACTATCTTCATTAACTGCCTCAATTATGTATTCGAATAGATTGCGAAATTGTTCAATCTCGCATAGATCCTATTTCAGTAGAACAATGTAAGCTGGGGATGTGAATACCATTCCGAGTCAGTTGGAAGATACGGGGTGTCCGCGGTGGCGCACAGATTAGTATAGCTTCACCACACCCTAGTATTATAGCTAGGCTTGATATGGAATAGGAAGCATAAAACCCACACTTGACTCTTATTGGTGGTTGACGTCCGTTACTAAGAATATATGATTCGATCCCTATGACAATAAGTATATAGATTCGCTAGGTGGATGCGGATACGAGGCATAATTATTCCCATGTGCCCTAAAAGCTACCCCATTCCGCAGCTGAGGCGCTGCCTAGTTAACCCCTAAGGCACCTCTTAGACCTGTAATATCGAACAGCCGATCTCTCCTGCCTCGTTTGAAGTCCGGATTATGTACCTTATCCGAACATGGAGCGATCCCCAACACCTGAAATCCATTATCTAATCCCGTCTTTAAGCTAAGCGAGTTGAAACAGTTCCATTCTCCCTTTGCATATAAGTTTATCTACTCGAGAAATGAATCTATAATTCATAAGGCTGGACTGGCCCGTAGCAGATAACACAGCCGCGGGAATTTCGTCTGTATTAGGAATAGTAACAAGTCATCTAGTATTACGATTCCACCAATTAACCCCTGGCAGAATTTTGCAGAACCGCGCATAGCTCGAACTTCTTCCACAGCAACCCCTGCAACTCCTGCATCGCCCTGTTCTAGCTGTCATTTTCGTTGATCACGACATTTGCATTTATCCTTCGTGACCAGAGATACGATACGAAAGAGTTCCAGTGGGTTGTTAATCTGGATTGACTTGATAGTTATTCCCGCAACCCGCCCCTCTTCGGCCCAATGACACCCAATAACGTTAAAAGCTTTGTGATCCACAGTTGAGTACTTGTGGGTCATAAATATGGCCCCACTGAGGTCCATCACGCTCCAACACCTAGATGGCTCAGGGATAGTATATCGTAGAGCACTGTCAGACCTGCCTTGTCTCAACTAATCACTGCACGATATTGCAGCGCAGATACAAATCAAAGCCAATGCATAACTAGTCTAACTCTATCACACGTACCGATTCTATAAAATACACCAGTATTCCCATCCAGATGGCCAGGCTAGCATACCACGATATAGCAGCTCCGTTTGTGATGCCGTACATGGAAGATAGGTTTCTAGTGCAGAATAGCCGAACCAAAGTGAATGCTACTATATCTAAGAGAAGTACTCTGTACAGGGCAAGTAGTACGCTAAACTTAATCTGGATAGGGGCAACAAATACCCCAGTGTAGCGCTAGACTTTTACACGTAATAGTATGTCTGACCCCACTTTTATCAGAAGTTGCGGTATCTACAGAGTGCTTCCAACCAAAATACTGATACGACGTATGAAAGTAAATATAGTGCCTCAAAGGTATGTTACCGGAGTCATTCGGCTTTTTAAGAGAGATAAGAGAGAAAAAGAAATCACAAATACCCCTGCCTCATTATTCGTGTTGTATACTTCGCAGAATCGCAGCATGGGGCCTGGCCGGGCGTTTAATATATATTTGGATCAAAGGCGGCGTGTAAGATAATCTGTCCTCTTTCATATCTTGCCAAGCTGTAATGAAGGATGGTCGGAGACACTATGTGAACTCCAGGAGAGCTAGGGCTAGAAAATGCCATGTAGTGAGCTAAGCCCATCGCCGATAAGGCTAAAGAATTCCCTATACGGAATGGACCAATCATAGGTATTCTTCTATATAAGTTTAGCCAATCCTGTCTGCTCTTTACTCTATTCGCCAGTGGTCTCGCCTATGGTTTCGCCTTCCCAGAGTTTTTATGCTGCCCTAATTTTCAGACGAAGTAGAATCTGCATCGCGAATTGATGGCTAGCCAGGGTTTGGCAAGTGCAGGATGCAGTAGACCGTCCTTGATGAACTAAACATTAAAAACCAATTCATTATATCCTGTTTGGCCCAAAAAGCAGAACAGATCTCGCTCTTGATTGTAATGTCAGCTAGCCTCGTCATGCAAAGGGGGAATGGATTTCTAGATCAGGCAACACAGTATGTAGATTCTGTCTCAGATTCAATGTGTATGATTTGATAGGAAGCTCTCACAAAAGTGGGCCCAAACCAAAAGCTTCCTAATCAAATAGATAAATTACATTATCGGAGGCAGAATCTACTCAAGTTCTTGTCCCCGATCTGACGCTTTGTCAAGCTTACAAGTTCTTACTTATATGCGGGGTGTGTGTTTGTTTTTCTTTTTTTACAATATTATTACAATGTGCTGTTTAGCTGCCATCATCGACAGAATTACATATGACTATTTTGCAGAATCTATTCTACCTTCTGAATGAATCAGAATAAATATGAAATCTTTGTCGATGCCAGCAGAACAACTACCGGATACTCAACTTGATCCTTTCGGCACTCTTGAGCTGAGTGCATTAGAGACTTCTCAGAGTTTTTCGTTGGACAGGCACAATCCCTCGCTTTACCCGCATATGGGTCACGGGGGATCAACAAAGGGTAGGGCTACGTATCGCAAAAACAGGCTGGTTATCAATGTTACGGGCGCCTGTGAATACTCAGAGCCGAGCTCCTTAGAGATCGGCAATACGAAGGAGGTCACTGCATACTATAAAAGTGCTTTCAGACAACTACAAACAAGCGACTGCCGCTCACTGGCTGAAATCTTCGTGGAAAGCTTTGCAACCTATGAGCAGGCGAATCGGCCTTGCAATAGTGGAAAGGAAGCAGTAATGTTCCAGGGAGAGGAATCCCAGAAGTCCAGGCCAGAGTGGTGGCCCCAAGATATCAAGCACGAAGGACCTGACGATATCATGAAAGAGTGTAAGGATCATTATTTTGCAGACTCCTAATCACTAATGTACTAATACAGACAACGAAGCTCTTATAGAGCTACTCGTCCATCTTCTTCAGAACCTACTTCCTATAGGAACCACTGCGGCGATGTTCGAAAAAGCCTCCGATGGCGCCAAAAATCAAGCCTCTCCCGCGGAGCAAGCTAGAAGACGAACTTTGATTTTAGACGAGATATTCCGTGTGAGAAAGACTGAAGAGCGGTATAAGAAGAATGAAATTGGTAGGTACAGAAGACCCGTTAAGCCCGAAACGGCGCTTACACTGCCGAGATGGAACAACCCAGGTCTTCGTTTCCAATGGCGACAAAGCTTAAAAAGGAGAACCTGACTTGAGGGTAATTCCTCGCGTAAGGCCAACCGACAGAAGGGATATGTTTATCAGGGCTGGCTGCCTTGGCTTCAGCCGCATCATTTCCAGGGTCGTCACAGTGACTGGGAATACACTTGATTGCAAGATAACAGCACAATTGTTTGTCAACCCCTGCGACCAAGAGACACTAGATGGTGTTCATAAATTAGTCCAACTCTCTATCCTAGGTTCTAGAAATTGGTTTGCATGTTATAATTTCTCAAACAGCGCATCAGTCGACGTATATAGTCGTATTCGTAATATGAGCTCCAGGGTACGTCGAGTGTCGATTAAAAGTCTTCCAAAATTATGTAGAATTATATTGGACCTGTCTGCAAAGTCACTTCCCAAGAACTGTACAAGGGTCAGATTCAGTTGGGTCTATAGTATCCACCAGCTCTGTGATTTTATTGGTAGTCTTGTGGATGTCGGAGAAGTGGTGGAAGATATTACTACGTTAGCAACCGTCCAGACAGCTCTGGAAGAACTCAAAACTTTTTGACAATAGGACACATATGGAAGCAGAATGCTCATATATATATCTGGTACAATACCATGTATGATATAGCGAAGTAGAGCTCTCCTGGAGTTTCTCTAAAAGTAGTTTAACCCAACTCGGCGGAGGGTTTAAAAGTAGGATCAGACTTTCGAAGTCAAAGACTCCATATAGAGTACTAACACTAATTATTAGTGGCTACAGGCAACATTAGGTAGTTGGTTGGTCGAACCAAGTCGCCTAATCAGCCTTGTGGCTTTCGAATCTTGTTTCATAACACCCAGTCTTTTCACACAGATTCGCTGCCTTATAACAACCGGTCCAGTCTCGCTGTCACCTCCGCGCAGCTTATATCATCTCATTTTATCACGTCTTATCCCATTATCCTTGCCCTAATCATTAAATTGTTTTGTTTATATTGCATACGCGGGGTGCTTCAAATCCCATCCTATAGTGGCGCGAAGTGCTTCGTGTGCGACAGAAGGTACTTAGAGCAGTGCCCTCGTCACTATATATATTAATTCCCATTCAGTTACATTAACAACATGAGGTACTCTCCGCAATACCAGCCACCACATGGCCAACATGCTCATACGCTTCCCACATATCAAACCCCCAGAACTGCCAGCTCATCTCAAGATCAAGAGTCTCCGATATTCACTAGATACGGTCATAACGAACAGATGGACTTCGTGCAACAATACGGTATTTCACCTCATCAGTTCTGTTCCACGCCGCAAGGATCCTGTCGCTCACCACAAACGGATGGAGCTCAAGAAAAGAATGAGCGAGGTCTCTAATCTCCTCACCAAATCTCCGGACAAAATCCTCCTACGCCTCAAGTACAAATGTCGCAAAATACCCAGTTGCAACAAATTCAACAGATAAGCCATGTTGGTAACCCGCACCTACCAAACACGCAACCTATTGTCAATTATGTCCGACCCGGTGTTCCTCCAATGGGGCCTCCGCCTCTTCCGACTCAAGTTCAACAGAACCCAGCCGGTGGTGAAGTAGTTGCAGGTGACACGCGGGAGAAGTCGCCGGTGTACGTGAATGCAAAGCAGTTTCATCGGATTTTGAAACGACGTGTTGCGCGACAGGCACTCGAGGAACAGTTGCGACTCACATCAAAAGGCCGCAAACCATATCTACACGAATCACGGCACAACCATGCTATGCGACGGCCTCGTGGCCGGAATGGAAGGTTCTTGAAAGGCCAACTTAGTCGCCTCTATGGATGATAAAAACGATGGCTGAATCACGTCGCATTGTCTTTATTCCAACCATGATTTCTCCATATTCTAAGAGAGGATATGATAGTTGTATTCGCCATACTATTGCAATGTATAGAACATTAGATATGAGCCATAAGTTAGGGACGAAAGGAGATCCACAATATCATAAGTAGTTATCACTGCTGCTAGACCGTTTAATATATAATTATATTTGACTTTCTGATCTTGACTATATTCTATTGGGAAGAACCGTAATACTTAGAAACTCTATCAATATCCTCAAATTCGAAGAATAATAGTCTACAATTCCTCTTTTTAGAAGCCCGACATGCTAACCGAATCTATATACCGAGCAGCTTGCTCATACGTTAGCTAGCAACAGGTCCGAAGATGCATTCTGAGATAATTGATGATGTTGACTCGTTGAGGAGCCATGTATCTTCGCTAGTAATTACTATGCAGACGGTAAAAATACTTCAAGCATACTACGAAGATATGGTGCGTGTTTATATGAGAAGTGGGCTTGGATTATTCCCACAACCTTCTTTTCTCCACTATACTGTCGGATTGGTGGGTCTACCTCAGGCTAATCCTGAAAGTGACTAGCAAGATTTATGTGTTCAGTTCTCCCATACCGCAAAATGGCTTTGTTAATACCACAGTATGGGCTTCGGCACGGGAATTGACCTCAGTTCCCGGCACATTCTACGTGGTCTAAACTATGATACATCACATTTGACGTTTCCTGAAAAGTGAGGCATAGTATACGGAGGCCTCTGGTTAGCCCAAAATAGAGGGATGACTTGTCTCTGGGTTTATCGAGATGTCCTTATTCCATGTGGTAGATCTTGCGATATTCTAACACGTACTAACGTTATTTACCCTCTCAGTATCTCTTCATCGTGCAGAGACCGGTAACATTTCCAATTTTAGGTATGCATTGGGTCAATCTCCATTCGGTATTTCTACTTTACACCAATGACTTCCCCCTGTATTATAATGTGCGCACGCTCCCCTATCAAGGTGAGAGGCTCTTCCGAGTTTATTGTGCTTCGTACTCCGTATCCGCTACGACTGGATCTTCCTAGCTTCAAATTTCCCAGTTAATGTTTGAGTGAATACCGTTAGCGACCTAGAAATACCTACATTTACCTCTGTTTGATAGATTATGGTGAGTATTGACATTATTTTCGTAGATGGAAAGTGAAACTCAACGATCAATTAGTCCGTAGTCTATAGCTTGCCTCTGATTTTACAGTTAAGAAGCGAGAATCGGAAAATATACCGTTCGACCAAACACGAGGCCCCACTAAGGGGTTGATAGTATTTCTGGCTGGCAAGAAGCGGCTTGAAAGTTGGCTGCATAAGCGTGTTTCCAGCGCACCACGGCCATCTTACAACCACTTGCTAGTATAGTCTGCGCTACGGTATCATACAATGAAATATTTAGGTTCCCACAGAGTCATCACACTACATAGTAATGTCATACCATCCAAGAATTTACAGAGTACTAAATCGTTTACTACTTGAGGGACGCTGTCGCTGACTCCGTTGTTGGCCAAGCAGCTGGAGTGACAAACGTCATCGTCACAAGTAGTCGACGAGCACGTAAGAGGGGGAATATGGATCAGGTTAGTACTTAGTCTAATTTTGCGCGGTCAACGAACCCCTGCCATCAATCATTGCATTTTCTTTGACCGGTCATCTGCATATTCTACTGGGTCCGCCATCAAGTAGTTGACTTATTAGCTTCTACATTTTACCGGTACAAGGATAGCCTTGTATATCACAGAGGCTAGATTGTGAGTCGCTCAATCACTTGAATTTTGGGTTGGTGAAGTAGGGCGATGTACACATTCCGCCTCACCTGAACACAGTACATGTACCTGACTCGCCATCATCACCACTGGAGTGATTTTCTTATGCTACAGGAGACCAAATCCAACTTTACAGCCAAACCATAGCTGCTTCTCCAACATGATTGGGCTCTGCAACATCTTCGAGCTGTACACATAGTATAGCTGAGTCCGCCTTTCAAAATTCCCACCATTTCACAGAAAACGATGCCCATAGGGATCTGTTCGAGTGTCTGTACGTACTAGGTCTGGCACTGCTTCTCTTCTAACATATAAACCCCTTCAATGCTCATCTCCATCGTCCCGTTGTCTATCATTCTCCTGACTCTCATCATCTCCATATCACAACAGCATTGTGTCCAGGTTTCGAATGTCATATACTTCTAACATTCCTTCATTGATCTTCCCTTTTGACCTCTCCTTCTGGTCTTTTTTTCTTTCTATTTTTTTTTTTTTTGTGGAACTCCTCAAAGTTTTACCATTCAACTTCTTTGTCACTTTGACTTCTCTTCATTTTAGTTCTTTCCATATTAGCCATGAGTACGCTAGCGAATATCACTCCGGAAATCATTTCGCAAATCCGCGGTCTTGTCAACTACGCCAATGAGAAATATTATTTCGTCCTAATAAGCCTGTTAGAGCTTCCTTTGACGATCAGCAGGCCACATGTCCTCTTAAAAGACATGGGCTGCTGCCTAATTCAAACGAGCGAGAACGAAACTCTAGCACTATCCGATCTTCCCAACGGCAGAGAATATCAAATCTGTTTGTAACAATAAAAGTGTCAATGTTGAGACGTGCAACGGCTCAAAACCTTGGACGGGACGATTTTCTGACAGGGAGTTCTGTGTGAAGTTAAAACATGCAGATGTAACTCAACCTGTATTTTCTTTCTATTTATCGTCGCACACCTCTCATAGGTTTGATGAGATGGACATGGGCAAATTCCTCCGAGATCCTGCTACAAAAATGATATACGGGTATATAATTGGCTATATGAGTTCGGACTCTATCGCCTTCGTTCTTTCGGCGGAGAGCTTTCTAAAAAAAATTGAAGGAGCTCGGTGATGGAAGCGAAGAGACAAGTCAGTGAGATGCATGCACTACTCATGACGACTTAAGGTGACAACGGGAAATTCTTCTTGCATACGAGCGAGTCCCAGAGGGAGGGCAGCTGGTGTCAATATTATCGCATGTAATGGAAACCACACCTACATGAATCCGAGATAAGCAGCCGCGCGCACAAAATGTTCAACAAAAATATCTACAGTCAGGCTAGAAATCCTTCAGATGTACTACAGATTGCTTTTCAACCCCTAATGTGTTTTCAAGCTAAGAACTCATGGTCAGGACCAACCCTAGTAGAGCATAGAAGGACATTTTTGCACAAGGATTGAGAGCAAAACGATCGGACGCAATAGGACCCAGGGATACTTGAGATTACTATCCCTATCCCGATGACATAGAATACAGCTTCCCATTCCGTTTCCTAGATCCAGCACGCTAGATCAACCTACAATCAAGCGAAATTGATCTTTATGGTGTCTTTAGGTCGACGAAATTAATTGACAGTATCGTATTATTAAGAACTTAGTCGCATGCAACTAGTACTAGTGATAATTGGTATATATAGCATTTTACTCAGCTGCCTAGACGTCTAGCAGAAACGTGGTCAAAAGTAGTGAAATATCTGTCATTCTCAGTTAAGGGAGTCGAATGGCGACATCATATACAGATTCAACAAATCCCAGTAATGGTCGCCAAACTTAAGAAATACTGTTCTTCTCCGACTTCTATAGTGTTTACTGAGATACAAAGGCACGACGCTGGTTAAATGGTAATTTCAAGACTTTTCTATCACAACACCTGTTCTAAGCAGCTGCCTGGTCCACCTCTGGTATGGTTTAAGTCTCACTTCCACGCTTGTCGAGTAGTAATCTTATAATCATCTCTCCACTATCCTTATTCTTAACAGCTGCTTGGACTATATCTGGTGTGATCTGGCTTCTTAGGGGGGGACAGATTGCCAGGCAGTAACCTTATAATCATTTCTCTACAGTAACTGTCTGTTCTAAGCGGAAGCATAGTAGTGAGATCCGGATCACACCAGATATAGTCCAGGCAGCTGCTACGAACGAGGTCACTGAAGAAATGGTTATGAGATTACTACTTGATGAACGTGGCAGTAAGATCCAGATCACACCAGATATAGTCCAGACAGCTGCTAAGAATGAGTACAGTGGGGAAATGATCGTAGGGTTACTGCCTGTCAAGCGTCGCAGCGAGATCTAGATCACACCAGAGAAATCAAATCTCTCTTAAGAGTCAAACTCTTTCCGTTAGCATCCTTGAGTCCCGCCGTCCCGGTCATTTCGTCCTAGTATTCATATCTGCGACATGGTTGAAAATGGTGTTCGAACACAAGTGTCTTTTGTGTGGGAAGAAGTGGATGAACTACACTGATCTGACGCGACACATTAGCCGATATGTGAGTATGGTGTCTTCCAGCCAATAGGAGACATGTCTCGCAGATTTAAAAGCTCCTTTAGGGAGACAACGATCAGGTTCAGGGAAAAGAATCGAGGAATGCCTTTCCATTCCTCCGTCTCCCTCCTAGTAAGAGAAATCGCGGGATCCTCTATACCCCTCTTGTGCAAGGTATCATTAGAGATCTTACAAACCCTAAAAATACTGTCAAAAGGTCGACTTGGGTTATTGCTTTTAGACAACTCCTCCAAGTCTTACAGTGGTTACATTCACACCACCTAGTTCACCGAGACATCAAGCTAGTTAACATTGGGATCGACCTCAATCCTCTTCATGTGTCAATTCTAGATCTTGGTGCAGTTGGCAAGCTCGATAGTCATACTGGTATCATTGCCCCTTCACCGGTCGAACAGGAACGGTCCACTACATTGCGCCAGAAATGGAGAGTACGGACTATAATGGAAAGGTCGACATTTGGGCAAGTGCTGTTGGTTGTGAAATTTTCCTGGGTTCCCATCCCTGGCCATTATCTGTCAATCCATGGCGCGCAGACAAGAATCCAAGGCTTGACGAGTATAAAAAACATCACCGCTGTTTTGTGCAATCTTTGAGACAGAATGCAAAAAGCGAAACGACCATGCCAGTGCTTTCTCTTATCGCGGATATGTTGAACTGGAGCCCTAAAGCAAGGCATTCTGCTCTGGAGGCCTTGGAATATCAGTTTTTCCTTGATACTTTGAACCAGGAGAGACAAGGTAATGTAAAACGACGAAAACTGAGTGCGGATTGATTAAAGGGGGTAATAGTTACCAGAGGTTTTTAAATATATAACCTTGGTCAAGTCTGTTCCAGAATGATCTATATCTTTCAGAGTTATTATACGAATCTGATTTATTGATATCGAAGGATAAAAGGTCTGAATAGAAATAGGGTCTCGTGCTAGCGCCAGAATTAGGTTTTCAATCGATGAACTGCGGCAGTATGATTTTATTGATGCATCTGCTCTAGAAACTCTACTCCCTCATTGCAAGAGCTGCGCTTTTGGTCCTTCAAATCTGAGGATACTTTGGATGCTGAGTGTAATTTTCATCACATTGTGAGAAAAATTAATAATTTCTTAGTCAAGTAGCCAACTTTCATTGCGATCAGCCTTATCAATCATTCCAGCTTATGCTCAGCATGAGTTGTCATGTCTTTATATCCTCAAAACTCAACTGATGCGCACATTCTTGAAATATTTCATTGAGGAGCTATTTCATTATTTACGGAGCGGCTAGAACTGAAGTCGGCATTGTTATGGATAATGCCTTTCTCCACCATTCTGAAAATATCGAAGCGACGTGTTTAAAATTAGGCGTCAAACTTGTATATTTACCCCCATACACTACAGATTTGAATCCTATCGAGGAGATCTTTGCTGACCTGAAAGCCTTTATACAACGTCATTGGAAGTCGTACGAGACTAACCCGGATCAAGGATTTTGTGGGTGCACTAAGGTGCATATACGTACGTATGAAACACTTAAGTCAATCTCAATAGGTAGTTCTTCGGTTCTGTGTTCTCTATCTGTCTTAAGAGGCCCCGACGCGGTCTATATAGTCCTTGCTTGACGAGGTCACGTGTAAGCCATACGTGACCTCTCCTTGCTGCATACCAGTGCCAGGCATCTCGATTGCACGAAGCAACCAACAGATTTGATAATCTTCTTGAATGGTGCGTTGAAAAGGTGCAGCAAAGATGTAGTAGTAGTAGTAACTTGAAGAATTCCTATTCCTAACCAACGTAGATATGAGTGTGCAGTGCTTTCTGAGATTATAATAGATCCAGCTGTCACTGAAAGCGTACCAAAGAGTCCTGGTCTGCTATGTCGGGAAAAATGAAGCTCATATTTATCTGGCGCAAATGTAATGCCTTCAGCAGCGCCCCAGTCAAGAGCTTCTTAAAGAGAGTCTGATAATGTTTTGCAGTCAGTAGCAAGAGACGGGGAGGTCGCCAAGTCAGTTGCGTCATCCGCGTAGCCAAATCTGGTCCTTGGGTTGCCTGGACGGAATAGAGGCGCTATGTAGAGCATGAAGAGAATTCCAGAGATTGGGGAGCCTTGTGGTAGAGCACAGGCGATGTCTGTTAAAGGACCGGTTTCTCCATCAAGTCGGATCTGAACTGATCGCTCAGTCGCAAAGGAGGCGATATAGAGAACAAGATTGGTGTCGGATTGCTGGTTAACTCCAGGCCACTCCTGAACAGTGATTTACCAAGAAAAGAAGTGACTAGGAAGATTGTATTTATTCAGTTGTCTCTCTCTATCCATCAGGCTCCAAAGCTGGGAATTTATAAACATCTTTGGCGGGGTGATTTGTGTGAGCTATCATGAGAGTAAACATTGGGCTTAAATCTAGATGTCTAGATATATACCCTAAGGTGCATTTTTAGACCTGTAAGATCGAAAATCCAATCTCTCTGCCTTGTTTGAGATGCGGATTATTTGACAGATTCATCCAAAGCGCTAACTGCCGGAGTCTACTGCTTCCCAGGAGCTGAGTGTGTGGGAGAAGGATGTAGTGCCTGGGTGATTAGGGCTCAGGGCTTTGGTCTGGAGTTCAAAGCATTCGTCCCATCAGAGCAAAGGCGGCTTGCATATTTCCTTGTAATTTCCAAGTAAAGGCAAGATTGCACATGCTGGCCGGAGTGTCAGGATGCCCAGGTCCTAGCACCTGTTTCCAGGCTTCAATCACCTGCACACCTAGCTTTTCTGCTTCCTTTCATCGTCCTTGATTCTGGTATGTTAATGAGAAGTTGTTCATGCTGAGCTGCAGTGTAGGTGATCGAAGCCCGGAAACAGGTGCTAGGACCTGGGCATCCTGGCACTCCGGCCAGCATGTGCAACTCACGTACATCGAGGGCAGGCACATATAGTAGCCCCGCTCCTCCAAATAGATACATCACATATGCTTGAGAACTCTTCCGGTCTAGAGTATTATCCTCAAAGGATACATCGCTCGCTTCTACAAACGTATCTGCACCCCCTAGTTGCAGTGCTCGAGATCGATATTGTTTAAAATAGCATAATACTCGATCCGAGGCCTCATGATGCTCAGGACCGGGATTTGTCAAGAATCTTGAAAGGCGGGATACTGCAAATGCTATATCGACTCTTGTACTTAATGCAGCGTACATAAGAGAACCCACTTCTATCTGGAACTTGTGGATTGAGGATTTTGATGCAATTTGCTGGTACGGGAAAAGCTCTTTCTTCTCCATTGGAGTGTGGTATGTACCTCGTTTGTCGGCCAAGTTGGCGATTTTGTCAATATATGACGCTTGGCTGAACCATATCAATCTCTGCTAACGATTTCATATGATTTGGATCACTAGGAACCACTCTAAATCCTCCCCTCCATTTACAACTCGATTGTCGTACCCAAGAACTGCCACTTGCATGTCCCCGGCCCATACAAAATCTCCCTCGGGGGCTCGTCGATAATTGATCAAGCCCCTCCGGTCGTTCGTTCGTTATGTGGTACCATCGAGCAGCGTTGAATTTTAAGTGGATATTCGGAAGCATTAAAGGCTGCACTCGTCTCTGCGGTATGAAACGTGCTTCCGTTTATTATCAGAAATTTAGCAGGACAATTTCCCACCTTCCGCACTAGTCATTCATTAGCTTCCTTGTCATCATAATTTGAGGCTTTTGGGTTCTTGACCCTTGCAATCCCTTCTGTAGGTTTGTTATCTCCCTTGAGGTTTTTATCGACCTTCTTGAACACCTTTTGGATACCACTTTTCGGAGCGTTCTTCGGAAAGATGTACCACCAAGCATTGGCTAGATGTCCAAGAATTCCACAAGCCCTATACCGTGGTTTGATTCGAAAATCGAGCCATCGGTTGTACTGTTGCGCTTCTTGTCTCCTCTTCTGCGATCACCCTGCGGATTGGTTCTCATGGATGGCATCCCATCTAAGTTTCCATCCTGCTCTTCGCTATCTCCGTATGTGACTGCAAATGCGCCTATATCAGCCCTAACCGGTTGATTCACTGGTCGCAGTGGCATGCCTACGGAAAGCGCCTGAGAAAGTACGGTAGCTCAGAGATCCGTTATCTATTTCTTCACCTTTAAATTTGTTAGCGAAAAAGTGAATTTCTTCAAATGCAATTGAGACATACGTAAAAGGTCGGAACCTACTAAAAACGCGTATCAAGTAAGATTGGATGCTAAATTGAATGGTATATATAAAAATATAGAAAATGGTATATTCGTTGAGTAGTGAGCGTGATTATTGACACCCAAGTTTGTTGGTTTGTTAGGTGTAAAGGCCATACAGCCGCACAGTAGTATGGCGCGCATACTACTGTACGCTCAGACTAGATACCAAAAAGCCTGAGTCCCTTAAGTTAGATCGACACCAATTGAATAATCGCGCTAGCCAATTTCGTGATTGAATTTATCGACAATACTGATATCCTCCTGAGCCTCACGAAGAGTGTGCTCGGCAACCTTGAGACGCCGTTTAGCACTGAGCTTTTTGAAATCCTTCTTCACGTTATAGAGGTTTGTCGGCTAACTCAATATCTAATGAATTGAATAGTGTGGACTCACTTAATGGTGTATCCCGGAGCAAGCGGTTCTCCTCGTCATATTCACCATTCATATAATTAGCCATATTCTAACGTAGAGGCCTACCAGAAATAACTACTGGAGGAAAATTATCATCCTCTCCAACACTGTCTTCACTTTCATCGAGTTCCTCATTGCTAACTACTTCAGATAATGGAATAGTAGACTCATTCTGTTATATATTAGATAGATCGTGCGCGTAGAGATATAGTTTGTACTTAAGTATCTAGGGTGTCTCCCGACAACACAGTATTGAATTGCACTCGCTTTGCAGATGTCACTTTCAAAGGAGAACAAGTTGTAGATCTCCTTCCTGAAGGCGCTAGCCACTTATGGCAATTGCTTGCCCTCTTTGCAGCCCCTTGACGCGTTTTTTGAACGGCAGTTTTTAATGTTATTAGTACAGGCAATCTGAACCCCTCTTGTCTCTCCTTCATACGCTGTATCTAGTTCTGGGCTCTAGTTGGCACATAGTTCCTCTCATCAAAACTCTCTCCAGGTTAAATATAATATGGAATATGGAGTGATCAAAGGTTATTGTCGGATTAGTCGGTTTATTCCAGGCCAATCCTGAAAAATGTTTTACTGTTTTACTCAAGTCAAAGAAAAGAAGTGACTAGCAAGATTGTATATATTCAGTTCTGTATCTCTCTATCCATCAGGTTTCAAAGCCGGGTCCTTTATAGACACCTTTGGCGGGGTGATTTGTGAGCTATCAGGAGGGGTAAATATTGGGCTGAAATCTAGGTGCCCAGAGATATGCCTGAAGATGGCTTTTAGATTGAACAGTCGATCTCTCTGCCTTGTTGGAAAACCAGATTATCTGACACACCCCCTCAGCTACAGGAAGCTCTGCTTGCAAAGCTGGAATAGCTTCATTATTCCAAATCACTGCATAAGATCCATATCATAAAACACCACTCTAATCGTGCTAGCCTCAGATAACAGTCTGAAAAGTTGGAGCGAAATAAATGAGAGAAACTGTGTAAAAGATAAGGTGGTTTCGAATCCGCCCTTATTACTCTGGTGAGGGTTAGGGGCAAACGAAAACACCCATCCACTCACCCACGCACTGATGGCATCCGCTGTACCATACCATAGTCTTGTTAGTGAAGTACTAAATCTAGGGTGAACAACAGAAGATGCACATACATTACCATTCTATTTTTGCCGTTTCCATTCTTCATAAAATCGTCCAAAACTTTCCCACCAGTCTTGATATTCCAGTTTGTGCTTAACCTTAACATGGTCTTCCTGAGCATCTAGGTCAGGGTTTTCCGAAGCACAGAAAGGACAGATGAAATTTTGAACCTCGCTAGGGCAAATGAATTTTCCACTAGGACAATGTGCAGTAGTCGAATTACCGGGGCTACCCGAGTCGACTGCGTGGTGGCAGTGAGTGCACGATATAAAGTGCATGCTTGTTGGTTTAAAACGCAATAGAGAAAATATATGTAGAGGCTAATCAGTGTTGATATTTCACCGCAGTGACGCTTAATAAGTTCAATAACGTAGGGTAGGTGCCCTGTATTTAAGTTTTTTATGATATGAGAAAGTGGGGGGGTTGGAGAACTTTTCGCAGCGCTTGTGACTCGCCGTTTCCAATCAAAACGCGAAACTGGTCGAGTCGCGCTTTTGTTCTTACGTAGTAGAATTTACGTTGCCTTCTTCCCCCTAGCCCGAAATTAGGGTAATTTGTAGGTCTGTATCGTACAACTCCGGTAACCTTCAATGTTTCAAATTTGGTAGTGTTGTCCAATTAGGATAAAGGAGGTTTTGAATTTGCAGTGACGAACGCCACTATCACAAGCCTACATAGAGTCTGCCTAGGAAGCATATGGAGAATTAATTGGAGGGCCGATTTACTGCAGCGCTGATTCGCTGACCTATCATAATTGCTGTAAGAATCACTGTCTCAGTCAAGGCAGACGTGCCGTCAGCCTTGTGAGCCGTCGATGAATTGTCAATTCATAAGAAGCAGCAAATGGTATTGGGTAACGAGGCAGCTAGCTAGGTAATGACTGATCGAAGGCGAGCACTAACGTGTAACACGGGTCATTCAGCCAACCCCATCAATTCTTCGCCGCCGTCACGCCAATATTCAATATTTGAAGCCCGGTCTTCATGAAGAAGTCGTATAAAAATTAACTGTTATAGTAACTAGTGTAATTAGGGCATTACCTTCGATTATAAGAAGCGCGTGGGGCGAAGCATTGATGGAGCTGACCGAATGACTACGTTAAACAACGTAATTACAGTAAATAACCAGTTAGACCTCGCTCCTCGTTCAATCTGTAGGATGAGGTCGTCTATTCCAAAAGTACCATGCCCTATAGTGCGGTCCATGGAGTCGATCGAAAAAAAATAATAATGAAAACTTTTAATCATTCAAGTGTCTTCCTCAATGGGAACAGGATCAATGTTACCATTCAATAATGGGCCCATTTGACTCATCGTTTCAGTAGCAAACTGGCCACAGCGTGACTATTTCACCCCAGCTTGGGCGCCTCCCGTTGCCTTTAAGAGTTGATTTTTTGCAATTACTGCCATCTTTGTAAGACGTATGGTATGGCTAAAGGCTTAAAATTTTCCGGTGCTACAGCAGGTAGGAGTATCTCTCAGTCTTAGAGCAATGTTCTCTCTTTCACCCGGCTATCCTGGCCGCGGTAACACTGGCATTAAACATGGATGAGATTTATGAAGTCTACTACGTAGTAATCCTGTCCACTGTCCAGTGTACGGAGTAACGGCGGGCACTAGACCTAAGCCACAACTATGTAATTTGGCCAAATTACAGTATATTCGTGGTCAGCGTTTAGATCTTGTGACTGCTTGCTTGCTCCGTATTCTTCGTATTGCTTCGATGAAATGGTCACGTAGCACGGTATAAGCCCGTATATAAGCAGCCTTCTCGTGGTGAGGGGCGTCAGTAAACTAGATTCCATAGTCCAGCTGAAGCTGAAAACTTCCCAAGTCGAAAATCCCGGAGGAAAACCCTTACCGGTCGGGATGAAACGGGCAGGAAGGCTTCAAATGAACACGTTTACAATTTCACAAGGTTCGTTTGCCTACATACCACTAATCGATACTCGCCGGATTTTGCCAACAGTAACTCGCCTGCCCTACTGACCTGGTCACATTTCAGTCCTTCATTTGTTGTTTGGAGTTATCGCCAGCAAGAGGCATTAAGCGCTCCATTTTTGAGAATACTCTTGGTAAATCACTACTAAGGTTCACAGAACTACACCGAGAATGACATGAAAACTTTCAGTACAAGATTGAGGATTCCATCTAGACCAGAGAACTTGCGTGTTGCCACTGAGGATAGTGCTTGGGAGGCTCTGGTCCCGGAGGGATGGGCTATTGCTTTTGAGAAATATGATTATAATGACAAGAAGGGAGTGTTCAAGAGATAATGTATAGGCTAGAAGGGTTTTGCAGCCGATACAGCTTTTCCTCTTGACACGAGATCATGAGGCCATGACCACAGTCCATGCAATGCAGGACAAATAGCATATTGGAGCCCTTTACACTTGGTGCCTCTGGGCGTAATGAATTTACTACCATTGTGTTTATCGCTCGGCCTTTCTTATGTGCAGAAATGATATTCTTTAAGATCTAGTCACTTTCCGACAAACTATTATAACTGAATCATCAACTTATCCATATCGTATATAAATTAAATCCCGAAATTTGTATCCTAAGATCTCGGACCTCGCAATAATCGAATCATCGCTAGTTCGTCTCTGCACCATGGATGGACCCAGGCACTCTGTCAAGAGTCGGAGAAAAAGCTAATCTGTAAGACTTTTTTACCGTACACTCTCTTTTGTGTCTTGTTGCAATTTGCATTTCATATGTTGTTTTTCATACGTTGTATTTCACGCTCAAAGCAATTAAAACCCGTTTTTGAGCGCTTGTCCAATATCCTGGTCTCTCGTTTTCGCTTTTTATTTGGCGATACGGACTTTAATGGGTTTCGTCTGTTTTTAACCGCTGCCCGCTCAAAGTCAATGAACATGACCTGCCTGCATTCTTCATTCCAGGTCATGTTTCCAGCTATTGGATCACGGTGGATCACGCCAAGTCGGTGAATCGCTTGTAAAGATTCCTCGACTTTTGGAATCAATTGGGTGCGGTCAGTTTCATTCCGCTTTACTAGCGTTTGCCCCGTATAGCTCATGAACATCATATGAACCATATCTGCAATGCCATCATATGAGAGCGGCTGACGAAGTTCGAGGCTGCCGAGTACTACTGGCACATATACCCCTTGAATTGGGGTAAGATGGGAATACACAGACTCTTCATGCTTCAAGTAGTTCACAAACTCGACCGGCACACCTTTCCCCACAAAGGTATAACCTTGCGGCAAGAGGGTTACTTTGAAAAGTGCCCCGCGTGTTCCATGGATATGCAGGGACTCGCAATTGGGATTGTTGCTAGAGAGCTGCTCATATAATCGAAGCATAAGGGCTCCCAGACCCAATTGATGTTGACCATGGTCCAGAGCGTTAGGACACTTGATATCTAAATTTCCCTTCATGATCAAGTCCCTTAGGCATTGTTGTGTGCAATACTGCCGAAATTTGCCCTTGGTATGTGAGCCTTCTGACGTTTTCGAAGGCGACGAACATGAAGGTGACGAGTGAAGAACACGAGGCTTTTGTGGCTGTCGACTGGGTGTATCTGGATCGTCCTCGGTATCATCGTCGTTAGATAATCTCTGATGCTGTGAAGAATTGCAAGAAGCGACCGCAGCGGACATTGACCTGGTTTTAACAGGAGATACGCGGAGGTATCCGTTCTGACTCGGTGGCGATTTGAAGGCGGAAGATGGTATATTATACTCCGAAATTTCATCTAAGAGGTCATCGTAGATCATAGACCATGTCTCTAGACTGTCTTCTGCGCGGCGTTTCCAAGCAGCATCCCGTACCGGCGCTTGTAAAGCCCGGAGAGTGAAAGCCAATACCTGGCCCACTGCAGTAAGGTGCAGCCGGTTATCATCATGTAGATTACCACTCCACCCTGTTGATTGCCCAACATCCTCTTCTGGCACTGACAAGTAGTAGTATACGGTAGAAAAGTCATCATGGGGTACACGGAGAAATATAAACGCTTCACCAGTACACACGTAACCAAATTCCAGGCCGCCCTTGATCATATAAGAATAAGCCTGAGTAATGACTGCTGCTATAACGCGGCGACAAGTGTATTCTGGAGATTCCTCCTCTTGCACGCGAAGTACCTCGTCGACATCCATGTCATGTAGTCCAGCCTTAATATGGGCGAGGGAGACCTTATGAGGTGCCTTATATTCGATAATAAAGGCAGGGTCCTTTCGCTCTGAGCCCTTATTGTAAACGCAAAATTGGTCTGCTCTAGGCCTGACACTCCTTGGCTGCGTAGCCCGACTTCTCTCCGGCGGCGTAGCCGAGTGTTTACCTCCGCTCTTTTTTGCTGCCAAGCGCCTAGAGCGGCGTGGCTGATCCTGTGTTAAGCTCATAGAGCTCAAATCCTCGACGATTCTTGACTCATCCGTCAAGGTATTAGCATGGTTTTCAAAGGTCACGTCTCCATGCAGGTGGAAGATTCGTCGAAGTCGCACATTTGCATATAGCACCTTGACAACTGAAGCGACACGTGATTCAACGGTATGCCGTTCAAAATAACCTAGGTCCAGTTCTGAGCTCAGCATCCTGTCTTGTACCTCCTTTCCATAGTCATTCAATGTCGAAAATGAGGTGAAATGGCGTTCGGTGACAAAGCCACTATCCATGATGTAACCCCACACTTCCATCTGCTCTTGTGGAAAACCTGTCCACTCCCTAATATTATTTGGGCGGATTTTGCGCTCTGCATTTGCCGGGTCCCCTTTTGTTGAAGAATTCTTATCCTTGTGGACCTTTAGGCCACGAAATAATTCTTCATGACAAGCATGAAGGAACTCAGGTAGTGTGGTATTTCTAAGTTGTTGTTCAGCATCTTCACGCCGTTTTTGTTCTTTTTCATGTTCTTGTTCAGCATCTTCACGTCGTTTTCTTTCTTCTTTAAGTTGTCGCTCAGCATCTTCACGTTGTCTCTCAGCATCTTCACGTTGTCTCTCAGCTTCCTGAAGGCGTTGAAGTAACTGGTCTATCTCACTCCGTGCCATGCTTGATGTGATTCATTTATAGCCTTTATTATTTATTATTATGCACATGATGCTTTATGTTTGTTTTGATCATGCCGCCGCTAATACAAATCTAGATAAGCAGGATGAATCTAACGGTAATAGGCAAGTTATCAACCATGAACTTGTTGGATTGAATGTAACAATCTCTAAACGGTTTATCTCAACGTATCAAAATTATGTGTGCCAAAGTAAGGAATCCTTGATCCCTTGTTCTTCTTCTTCTTGTCTCTAAGTATAGTAAAGGTGGAAGATGTCTTTTAACCCCTATTCGGTGGGATCAGTGTGTGGCTCGCTATTATTGGCTGACAAATTTCCTCTATCTGATTGGTTGAATCAGCTTAGGTAATCCAACAGAACTTAATGTGCTTACCGCAACAAAAAGAGGTGCAGATTTGTACCGCCTGCTATATCCTAGCAAGTGGTAGCAGTCTCTCGTGGAAAGTCACCCTCTCATGGTAAGGGACATCAGTGAGCTGGATTGCATAGTCTCGTTGAAGCTGAGTACTTCCAAGTCGAAACTCCGGTGGGAGAACTTTTATCGTTAGTATGACCAGGCTGGAAAGGACACGTCTACAATTACAGCTTTCCCATCGTTTATCTACCTGCCACCACTCGATGCTCACGGAATTTTGCTCACGATAACTTCCCTGCCCTACCGGTTCGACTACATTTCGATTCGTCAGTCCTTCGTCTGCTATATGGAATTGTCACCGGCGAGGCATTCAGCTACTTCGAGCGCTACCTCGAGAAGTACTCCTGGTAAACCGCTACCCAGAGAAGAGGTTCGCGAAACTACACCGAGAATGGACAGGTGGGGAATCCGATGTCTAAGAGGAATGGGTTATTGCTTTTGAGGAAATGATTATAATGACAAGGAGGGAATGTTCAGGACATAATGTATAGGCTAGAGCGGCTCTTGCAGCTGATACAGCTTTTTCTCTCGACACGCAACCATGGCCCCAATACATGACAAATAGCATATTGGAGCCTACTACTGCTGCTGCTGCAAGTTGTAGCAACTAGCTTCAGTGCAGATTTCATACTCCCTGGGTGGATCAGTGCAACAGCAGGCGGATTGCCTTATGACAGTAGTCACAAAGGCAGTCAAGGAACTTACCTCGAGACCGAGGGCAAAGCCTCGCCGTATGCCAAGTTGGGGTGGGCAACGGATCTGACACAGCTTAGCCGGATATACACTTACTGGAGAGAGGCCAGATCTCGACGCACAAGCCGCTACACGAACCCTAAATTCGAACGACAGGCCAAAGACGCGACAAGGAATAGCTTGCTGCAATCCGTAATCAGAACCAGGCTCGCTGGGATGATTTCCTTGCTAACGGTATCAATGTATGGCGGGCAACCAAATATCTAAAATCCAACAGCAATCCGTTCAGCGACAAAATCAAAACTACAACCCACCCCTGGCAGACCCCGGATTCCCCACGCGTCCATTCTCGGCGTAGTTTCGTGAACCTCTTCCCTTGGTAGCGATTTACCAAGAGTACTTCTCACATTGGGGCGTGAGGTAGCTCCAGGTAGCAGACGAAACATTGACGTATCGAAATGTGGCTAAACCGGTAGGGCAGGGAAGTTATCATGAGCAAAACTCGGTTAGTATCGATTGGTGGTAAATAGGTAAAACGATAGAAAGCGTCCACGAGCGAGATGGAGTGTTTTCAGAAAGATATAGCACAGAAATGCTTAATTCGGACAATATCTTTTGGAGTGTATCCAGAAATGAGTAATCTGGACCCGGATGGACTTACTGCAGAATGGTCGCAAAGAAAAATGAGGTCTATATTAGCGTTCATATCAATTATAGATATAATGCCTGAACCTCAGATTATAAACTTAACTCTATTTCCTAAATGTCTGTTCTGGTGAAAGCGTGGCCCGTTTCGTCCTCAAGAGACGCTGCTTTAAGCGTCGCTTTCACCAGGCGGCCCCACCTCGTCATAGCCGCTAGACAGGGAACAGGAACCACCACAGAATCCATTTCTGGCTTTTCACCATACCGTCGTTTCCTCCTACAATCACCTCACACCCAGTGATCAAACTGGAAAGCAATCTAAACAGACGGTACCGCTACGATGTCATTGCATCGAGACCGTGCGAAATGCGACAAGGCGCCTTTGCGATTTCTCTTTCTCGGCGGCTCGCTGACGCTGTTAGTGGGCCCTGGAGGTGAACCGACCTGAATCGATTCCAACCACGCTTTCCTGAGGGCCTCAAATCGTGACCCGCTGATGAGGCCGAATATGGCTTCACACCATCCCATTCCCATCGCCTGAGCTAAAACGCCTAGACTTGCCGCCATGTTTCTCTTCCCTTCTCATCCTTCTCCCTCTACGAACTCGACCCTCCGTCTCGTCCACGTCCCGCAATCTCATCTCACGGTTCGAAGATGGGTCGTCGAAAGATTTTGGGGACAGTCACGCTGCAATCGGGGGGCTCGTACACAGGCTGGTCGGCTTCTGGCGTCTGTTCCCGCGAGGTCTTGCAGCAGAAGTTTGATCAAGCTCTGACGGAGACTCGTGCGACAACGCTATACGCCGAGACGACAAAATGCCATATCGAACGGATGGAGAAGTTTTGGACCGAGTCTGTACTCTCTACCCGCATAATCTAGGCACGCTACTGATGAGAGCAGGTATTGTGCTATCTTCGCTCTTGAACCTCGCGAGACACTGAGAGAGTGTCAGACTGCTCGCATCGAGAACTTCCTCCACTGGGTAGTGAGAACCTGTACAATCAAGAAAACGAGTACAGTCACAACCTACTGGCGGCAACTGAGTCAGCTACATATCACTTGGTGGCAATGCCGGATCTCACCCCAAACTCTGAAAGAGATCTTTGTGGTACGAATCCTGGAAATATCCACAACTTCCGCATGATAGCCTTGGTGTTGACTCTGTCCCAGTTTATTGAAGGTTCTTTGACGAAAGAATATGGCCTGGATAACACCGAAAGTGAGAAGCCACTGCTCGAGGCCGAAGAGTTTGTCGAGATCATACAGTATCACTGGGCCGCTGACATCAACGTCTTCCCCACGAGCGACAACGTGTCCAGGTTGCGTCCATTCTTCTGCTGGCCGCTTATACTGGCTCGAGGCCTGGGGCACTTCTCCACATCACATATCGCGACCTACGCCTGTACGTGGAGAAGCACCGCAAGACCGGCAAGCATGAGTTAAAGCTTGCAGTGACGCTGACTAAAACAAAATCGGGACAGAAGCGGAAACGACCGTAAGTTATTGAATTCCGTGACGTTAACTCTGAAATACTACTGACCATAGTGGTGCCTGGTAGCAAAACCTATATTTTCCATCTTGATGAGAACCCGGTTTTCTGCATCATCACCCACATGATTAGCATCGCCTTCGATGATGAGGCTTATAATGTGCCAGAACTGGTCTCCCCGAGACAGGTATTTGCGCTGAAAGCGAAGAAAGGCCCCAGTCAAATTGTGCCATGGAAGCAAGAAATGCTCGACATTCCTGTCTTCCGCAGGGCTATCAAGACACCGCGAGGTGTGGAAACCTCTAAGGATGCACCACTCCCTTACAACCAGTATCATGGTTGGCTCGTTCTTCTCGGAGTTGCCCTAGGCTTCATATATACCCTGACGACGTATTGTCTGCGAAGAGCATTAGGCAATGCCATTAATGGTAATACTCGCAATGGATTAGTACACTTAATACACGAACCGTCCCTCACTGACCTAATGTAGATGATCCCAACTCGAACGCGGCGGTGCGAAATCTAGTCCTTGATCATGGTACCGGATCTAAGATCTTCGAACGCAACTATCTCTCGCGGACGATTCGTTACTTTACCCAAGATCAGTTCTGGGGAAGAAGCTCCGATCATGAGTCTGCAAGGACTGCGAGCCAGATCGGTCTGCTCCGAGATCCTGATCGACCGAGGAAACTCAGCGCCGAACAAGGACAGCAGGTACGACAGGATCCTGAAGTCCGAGAATTGGCGGCTGTCCGGAGTCGGTTGTGCGCTCAGATCGAGGAAATATTCGGGGTAATCGAAATGGCGAAAGGGGAACCAATCTATAATGACTATCAAGCCGTGAAGGCATCCCTTGCCGCTACTATTCGAAAGAAGGAGCGCGCGTTGCTGAAGCAAATTCAGGAGGAGTACGACTTGAATGCCCCCGTGTTGGCTATTCAGCAGCAATTGAATGCGGAACAGTCTGACGATGACGACAATGACGACGTTAAGGAAGGTAGTCCCGCTGATGTCGACTCCATCCGGATCGCTGAGAGACGCTACATCGCGGAATGTGCGGTGCGGGATCCATCTGTACTCCACGATCAGAAAGGTTATGCCTTCCATGTCGAGTTCTCCGTCGCTTTGATTGCATTATGTAAACGGAGGGATCGCCGCCCGGTGAAGACCAGGTGCTCTCCGGAGCCTGTTCTCGTCAAAGCTGCTTTAGATTCGCCACGGCTGTCCCAGATAGAACCCGAGATCAAACGCGATTCTCCATTGAAGTGCCAAGGTTGGCAATGCGTTTTCTGTCTAGCCAGTAACGACCTGCCTTTGGAGGAACGACAGTGCAGGTATAAACGGAAATACACGCTTCAGAAACACGTCGATCGATGTCGTCTCAAGTACTACGGTCCAGACGACCCCATTCCTTGTCCTGACGACCATGCATGCGCTGGGCTCATTTTGAATGGGAAGATGGAGCTGAAAGCGCACTTCGCCAATAAGCATAGTTGCTTTTTGTAGATTGTGTTGACTGGCTTCTACGACCTGTTTGTTTTAATCGTCGCTGTATCTTTTAGAATGTGTTGATTTATGCTATTTGTTTGTTTCATTTATCTTGGAGCTGGCTCCACATATCGTTTGACCTGCATTCGAGTTCTGAGACTTCCACAACTGTTTTTAGCTTCTAGTTCTGTATCGTAGAATCATCTAGCATCAAGTTAATGTCCAAAAGAATAGTGGCCCCCACAACCCAAAGCTAATGTTGATGAGAGCTAGGAGTTAAGTGACGAAATGTCTAGCTGAAGAGATCTTTCCTAAAAGCCGTAGAGTCGGATTTTACAGTTAGAAAACACCATAACTTGCAGATTGGCATTTATCTGGAATGATTCGGATACTGAGTGTGGCAGTGCTAGCCTCATAGTGGCTAGTGCAGCTGCTACGACGTTCAACACTCTCGGAAAATAGAATTTCCTTACCATATACTCCAGGATTTCCAATTACTTCTTGGAATGAAGTTCAGATGGATTGCAGTTGTTTCACATGGATCAGATCTTACATTATGTACACTACGGCATTTATTATCCAGTGCGACTTCACGTTGTGCCAATAATGTAAGTGCGTTCTTCCTTCTCCCTCAACTCCCTTTGAATGAAAGCATCCATATTCTCCTTTTCTTTCTGGGTCAGAAGCTGCAGACGATCTTCCAGATTTCCATCATCAAAGAATCTTCGATCTATTTTAGCTCAGTATATCATATCAAATGCCCAACCCTTTCTAGCTGCATAGTTCAGCCAAAAGTTTCCATCAGCTGAAGACAAAGTGACTCTCCACCGAAGTATGAAACACTATAATTCTGGGCAGGCCCCCTATCCCAAGAACCAGGGATGTTCCAATGCCTGACGCGCTGTGAGTCGTTTTGAGGGGTCTAGATTCGCAAGTTTTTGAATCAGATCTTTAAATGAAGGGTCAACGTCAGGCCAATCAACAAATGGTCGGTAATCGATATGCTCATCAGCCCTTTCGTCCCATAACATCTGCAAGACCTGGCAGCTAATATCATCGTCGGAAATATGTTTTGACAGGCCTCCTATTCCCTGCATGTCTCCAAAATACGAAACTTGACGTTGTAGGCGGATAAAAGCGGGCAATGCACCCTGCGCTTCGTGTTTTCTGAAATCCTGATCAGGACCAAAAATAACTCGTCCAAGCATAGCGTAGATACACTAACTGCTTGTTAGCTGAAGCCTCTTAAATATCCTCTCGCTCACTTACAACGATCGCAAAAGAGAAAATATCCGTTGGCTTGTTGAGTTCACCTTTGAAATGTGCTTCTGGACTTCGCCAATTTTCATTTCCAGCAAGCATACCCTTAATACACCTACCTTTAGGAAGGTAGGCGGCATTCTCAAGGTCAATGATCTGCACACTCTCGACGATAATGTCTTCGCCATCTTGTTTGCTTTCAACCATGATATTGTCTGGTTTGATATCTACACGCATTTAGCACTCTTGCGGATTTGAACATGGCAGCGGTGCTGTTACCGAGATGAACGACATCCTGATCGTGTAACTCAGCAATACCTAACAGAGTATTATGGAGAATCTGCTTTCTAGCTCGTAGTGAAATTCCCCTCTTGACGAGGCTGAGAAAGTCATCTGTCAAATATCTATATATATATATTTGCTGGCCCGGTACGATATCGTATGGTAATCGTATATATGGACTCTTGCGCAATCGGGGTAGGATGTTTTCACGGAAATTGTCAAATATATCTTTCGGTATATCTTTCAAAACAAATTTATCTAACCCCGATCTATTGATGCATTAGTGAAGATGCGACAGAGAATCCTCTACGAAGACTTACGTTGCCAACCAGACGCGACCGATATGCGGCCGTTCTTGAAGCACGTTTTGAAATCGATAACAAGACCCCGAAGCTCCAATATAGTCCCTGGGCGCAGATGTCATTTTGGTAAGGGTTCTTTTAAACATAGTAGGCTGGCAGATGAGGGGTGGTTGAAATGACTAAAGAAATTAAAGATGGAGGAAGACAGTGACCAAATTCGAACTTGATTTATTTCCCAGTCTCCTTAGCTCTCCAAGGCGCGCTATGTACAAAAAGGCTAGCCCAGGGCTCAGATCGGATTCGGATGAACTTCGTCACCGATCCAACCTATTCTAGAGCTTATAATTGGATCCCGTCCGACACACACATCACATTCAATCAACAGGTTGGCCCACTCAATCAACCAAATCAACCAATGAAGTACTCCATATGTATAAAAAGCCGGAACGCTGCTTGTCGGTAGATTCTGGTCTCTTGATCGTGCTTTTGTCTCGCATTATTTATAATAATGTTTTGAGGCAATAACGTTGTCATTCTTGTCAAGTTCCAGCGCTGAATAATGTTTACTAGCATCGTTTTGGCTTGGATGTTCTGCCTCCCTATCTCTGTGTGAGATTTGACTAACATCACCGAGAGAGAGAGTGCTTACTTCATGGCAACTTTCACTGTATCAGGCTTCAAAGTGTCTTTATATTTCTAAGCGACTTCAGCAAACTCGTCTTTAGTATCTTGCGAAAGATATAGACGCTCCCATGTGTCTGTCTTTGTCACATATGCGATAGCGACCTCTTTCCCTGCTGCGGTGGTCATGGTTTTTATGAATTGACTGGCTCTGTACATCTTGACTGAAGATTGGAGACTGGGTTTAGAGTGAATCGGCTATCCGTGAAATTGATTATGAAGTTTCTTTTTCCTTTTCCTGAAGGTCTTATGGCGGCATCATACCTACTTTTTATACTCGATGACACACCGCAACCGGACTTGGGAAATGACACGAATTATGCTGTATCTTTGGTTTCAAGATACCGGCCGCCAGTGCTATACAATGAATACCTTACATCTGCTGGCCTAGTGAATAATGTAAATCTATTTTTATTACACTCGCCGTATCTAACTTTTGCGGGCGCGGAAGTTAATAGGCTATGGTTGCATGGAGACTGAAATACCTGATAACCTTACAGTGACCTCGTCGTGTCTTGATCGGATTATAAGCGCGTTTAAAGTCCCATCTACCAGCTGGCTAGCCAATGGCAAATCTTTGTTAACCGCCTTTTGCTTCGAAGGGTCGCAGAGACGTTTCAAGCAGGTAAATCCAATGGATTCGTAGATTACGGGGCTTGTGACAAAAGAACGCCTCAGGTTCCAGGAGCTCTCAGGAACAGTCAATGAGACAAAGTAGATGATTAGCACGCGTTAGGCAGCAACGAATACTAGAACACTCTGGAAGTAGTACCTCTCTTTCCTACCGCCAACTTTTTTTTTGCGCGAGGATATCGTCCCGTGAAATCCAACTCTAGGCATAACTAAGAATTAGGGATGGACCTTACATAGTAAGGTATTTATAGTCTTTTGCATTAGCTAAATAGAGTAACAAATCACGCTAATAATGTAGTTACTTGCCAGAATCATTGCTCCGTGACCAATGATTAATTTAGCAACATCGCCCGGCCCCCTCTTTCTACCTCTGCTATCTCTGCTATCTCTGCTACCTCTATTACGTATATAACGACCACGACTTCTCCATCATCACTTGTTTAGTCAGCTTATGGGTCTGTCTCCGGAGCGACCAATGAGATAACGTAGATCACCAGCAGATGATGTTAGGCATCCATTCCCTCAGAAGAACTTTTTCTAATCACGGACTTTTTCTACCGCATAGGTTCTTGTCCGAATTTCATCTATTCTCGTATTAAAATATTCAAGTACAGATAGAGCGAACGGCCAAAAGATGGAGAGTCATCTTGCTGCTGACAGAAACAGCATCTTCAGGTTATCCAAAGTGCTATTTTGAGCAGCTGCATTGACTCGAAATTTAGACCGTTCCAGGCACGTTGATCGGTGATGAGTCTGCCGTGTCCGTGATTTGGAATGATCGTAGCACGAACTGTGTCGTGTCTCGAGCTTTTGTGGAAGCGATATACGCGCACAAAAATCCCAGCCACAGACATATAAGGGTGGTGCACTTTCCCAGCATCTTTCCCACCTCGTCCTCCATGTTTCGACCTAACCCGCATCATTCGTAAGACATTGTTCAAGACACCCTTCATCTCTCATTCCCATACATTTTGTTCAATATGGCTTCCAGCTCCCACAATTCAAAACCACAGGCTCAAGTTGCCACGCCCCCTGACAGTCCACATCAAGAAATACCTTCGAGCAAGACTAAAATTCGACTGTATACCAATGCAATCCACGGAATATTTGATGACCTCAAAAGGGGCATTTCTCCGACTGGACGCTCCCAGTCAGACAGCTCCATCGCGGGCAAACTGGAACGAAACGGCCAGTCTCTCCCTATCGCAGACACATCGGACACGTGCGCAATTTCCAAGCTGGGGACGCTGTAACCGAAATCGACGACTGCTCACAAGAATCATGTCGATTTCCCCGGACAGAGCTCGACGCTAGATCTGTGGAAGCTACAACGTCGCCGAATAGTCCACACGTGGCCCCTTCGAATTTCATCACCAAAGAAGAGCTGAAATGGTTGTTTACGGAAGTGCTGCGAATTCAAAGCGCACAACCTACCTCGGATGGCAAGGATTCTAGCAGCAACGAGAAGCCCAAAGAACAAGACAATGGAGCGAGAATTCGTGCCTCAAAGGTGGGGTATAAGACCGTCAACGAGGTGTATGTCGAGGAAAGTATCTCGTGAGCGTGGCTAACCGCATATAGATGGGATTCCGCGAAGTATGAATATAAGATCATCAACTCTGCCCCAGTTCCGGATGTCGATGAATTAGACGAATACATATTTGTGATTCGTAAACGCAGTCGTGAGTCGTACACAAGTATAAATTGAATTACGCTGAAACCTTTTAGACAAGCAGAGCAAAGAGCTCATTGTTTACGTTGACATCAAATCACCGGAATTAAGAGACATCTTGAGAGAGGTTCTGAAAGATATCAGAACAGCGAACTTCGATGCTGATCGGCCTGCGGTATGTCGCCAGGATTTCAAGCTAGGTTCCGTCGCTGATTGAGCACATAGATTGAGCGTGATCTTTTATATCACTACCTAGATGAGTTAAGAGATTACCAAAAGAGGCTTCGCTCCCAAGAAGCGATCTCTGATGATGCTAAGCTTCACCTAAGCAAACTTATGCAGCACCTTGAAGAAACCTATGCACCAGTGGTAGAGCAATTGAAGCTGCTCCAAGAATCTCAAAAAATCACCTGGGATCTCATCTGGGCTCTGCTTAAACCAGGGACGCTAGTCTTTGCGACTTGCCCCTCCACCGGTCTGCCATGATGCATTCGATACGATTATATCGAGAAGAAAACAATCAGAGGACGGGAATTTCTTGAAGTCAACGGACGCTATCTCGATTATGACGGAGAAGTTTTCGGTGAATCTACCGAGACGCTACAGATTGGATCTTTTCGAAGCACCAAGCAGATTCAGACCTTGCCTGTTTATCCGCTGAAGTACCACACAGACCCAAAAATCTGGTCACGACTGGTTTGCAATGGCCGCCATTTCGTTTCCCTGATCGGCAGCCACCATCGCGAGTACCGCGGAAATATGTTCATCCCAGACAAGAACAGATTATTGAAACTCCACGTGAATGGAAGGATCATGGTCGATGCTGCCATTTTCCGCAAGACGAATCCAAACTATCCGAGGTTAGAAATCAAAAAACCTGATACGGTCGATTTTTTCTTCGAACAGGTGAAACAGGGTGGACCAGAAAGCCGCATTCGAGGCAAGGATATCGACTTCAGTGCGATGAAAGAAGAGGACCTCGCAATTTGTAGCCCGACAGTGCTAGGGTTCTCCTTGAACGAAAAAATCTGGGGCGAGTATTACCAAGCCAAAAACAGTCCGGATGATTATTGACGTGATATAGGAGAATTCGGTGTGGAAAGTATCAAGGAAATCACTTTCTCGAACGCCCCTTTCGACATGTTAACGGTTCCTGAAGACAAGAAAAAAGTGATAAAGTCTCTTGCGGAGAGCCGTGTCAGCACTAGGTATGAGGGCACGTTCGATGATATTATTGCAGGAAAAGGACGAGGGGTCATCATTCTCTTACAGTACGTTCATCCATCTGCTTATTACAGTTTGACTCTAATGAGCATGGACAGTGGCCCACCAGGTGTTGGGAAGACACTTACTGCCGAAGCCATCTCTGAACGGCTTCAAAGGCCTCTATATTCAGTATGTCTCTTCTACATCTCTTCATAACAGCCTACTGATCATTGCAGATCTCGTCTGGAGACCTGAGTATACGGGCGGAGGAGCTTGAGGCACAGCTCACCCGTGCCTTTCAAGTAGCTAGCGATTGGAAAGCGGTCCTGCTCCTCGATGAAGCGGATGTATATCTGCAAAAACGAGACGGTTTCCATTTAGAACGAAATCGTCTGGTTGCGACATTTCTCCGCACGCTTGAATATTATGATGGAATCTTTTTCCTCACGACGAACATGCTGGGGGATTTCGATTCCGCCATTCTCGATCGAATTCAACTCAAACTACAGTATGACGATCTAGATCGATCGGCTAGAAAATCGGTTTTCCAGCATTTTCTGCGGGAACATTCGGCAGATATCGAGGAAGAAGCCTTGACACAGGTCTCCGAGGTTAAGCTAAATGGTCGCCAGGTAGGTCCACCGTGAGAATCTGAATCATTCAGTGCTAATACCGTCACGATACAGATCAAAAATGTTGTGAAAATTGCCCATAATGTTGCGATGAGCGAAAACACAAGAGTTTGTACAAGTCATCTGCGGCTAGCTCTCACACAAAGTGGATACAGTATTCCCACCCAAGGTGTCTTGGCGTTTGATGATAGCTTGTACCCGTCGCTTCACCTCCCCCCACCCTATTCGGACTGGAATAGGGTGGGGGGAGGTGAAGCAACGGGTATCAGTGAACTTAGTATTTGTTGGTAATGCAGACTCCCTTTACTTCATAGAAATAGTAATCGGCCATTCGTAAAAACCGATTTCTGGAAGTTAATAGATTATAGAGCTCGTAAAGAAGTTGAGGTGTGTAGTGTCACATTCCTTGGCAAAGGCTCAAAATCTGGATGCCTGAACTTTAAGGCAGAACACTACTAGCAAGTGAGAGGAGATGTAATTGGATATCGCAGGACCCACTTCAAGTTTTGGGTGGCGCCAACTGAGCCCAATTTCGACCTACCTACCACTCAAAGGTCAACTCCGTTTCCTTTCTGATACAATGCTATATATTCACTTGCCCTGGATTGTTTTCAATAAATCACCTTATCCTTCGCATCAGTTAAGTCCTGAAATATGAAACGCGCAATAGCCTCTGATTCGCATGACGATGTGGGCCAACGGCCTGCGAAACTGCGACGTCGAGACAGTTCGAGTACAGTTCCCATACCATCGAGCAAAAGGCAGGAGCAGATTACACTGCAACCGCCTTCACCTTTATCGAACAATGTTAGCAGCAGGGTCAGTTGCAAGCACCTACTGTCATACTGATGTACTAAGTGAGTTTTAGAAAATTAACGAACAGGAATGTGGACATTCTGCGATTGTACCTCCGTCGAAACCGATCAACAAGCGTCAAGAGATACTTGAGTGGATACCGTACCCGTCAGAGGAGTTTGACGAGGTTGATATTATGAGTCAGCCTGCATCTAAAAGATCACGCTCACAATCAACGTCGACCGACCGTGGACGGACTCGTTCCGTTTCATTCACCCAGTGCGAGTGCCTCGTCCCGAGATGCCAAATCATATGCACATAAGGCCGTAAACTATGTGACAATTCTAGAGACCAAAGGCTGCTTTATGCGCCAGTCGCCCGCCGGTCCGACTTCCGAAGAAGTCGCGCTTTGCCAGCGACTCCTCCATCAACCAGTGGAAACCCCACGCGGAACCCTCTTTGACAGCGAGTTTATTGAGAGCTTTCACGACGCATTACGAAATCGATCAGAAGCGCGACTATTAATAGATTTACATCCACTCCTCATACCATCTGCAGAGAATCTGTTCATCCAAGGGAAGGAGGAACTAAAAGATGTGATTGATGGCTACAATGATCCATGGCTCCGTCTTGGGCCAATCTACGGCCCCAAACCACAGCCGGACCATGCCCGAGGCTTGAGATGGTCAACCTTTTCAGACATCCAGCGGCGAAAACTTGGAATCAAGCCTGATGAAAAATCTCTATATGCAGTGCGAGAAGATATGTACTTCCCTTACTTAACGGCAGAAATCAAGTGTGGGAACCAGGCTTTGGAATTTGCGGATCGGCAGAATATGCACAGTATGTGTATTGCTCTTCGGGCTGTGGTCAGCCTAGCTCAAGCGGCCGGTTGCCCAGAAGAAGTGCACCGGAAGCTCCTTGGGTTTTCAATTTCACACGAATTGGAGACTGTGCGAATCTACGGGCACTATCCCGAGATTGGTGAAGACGGAATTAAATATTATCGCTGGTTAGTGAAGCAGTTCAATATTTGGATAGAGGAGGATAAATGGGCATGTTATCATTTTGTGGAGAATCTTGATCGCGAATTCCTTCCTATCCACACCGGCCGATTAATGCATTTGCTACGTGATATTGGAATAGATGTCGAGAAGAACAAGTTTTCATAATGGATAGTTGCAATATTATACTTCTATATCAATCCTCAACCTCTATTGCGATCAGCTTGGTAGTCTCCCGGAAGACTCCACAGCCTACAAATTGCCTACTTAAGATCCAATTTCTATGTGGTATTGAACACCCGATTTTGGTTAAAAAGCACAATCGTAGGGTTAGGGTTAGTGCTATGAATTAATCTAGATCCATTCTCGAGTAGATAAATTTATATGCAAAGGGAGAATGGAACTGTTTCAACTCACTTAGCTTAAAGACGGGATTAGGGAATGGAATTCGGGTGTGCCATGCCCGGCAGGCCTTTGTCGTTGAAAGTGCCAGCCTTGACGTTTACTGAAGCGCTGGCCTTGGCTGTATTCAGATTGCAGACAAGTAGCACCTCCAAGTCATTTCACAATCTACTACCCGGTAATGGCTACTGTCCGACTCAGGTTTCTCCAGCTGGTCGGTAATAAGGACCGCTTTCGTTGACATTGTGCAGGCTTGAGCAAAAGTCGATGGACGTCTGTGTGACGTGCAAGAAGGGATTCGAAGTTTATAGGTGCGAAGGGCGGAAACAGAGGTGGCGAGAGGGAAAATGAGTAAGAGAAGATAGACGGCACCCTGTAAATATCTGCGTCAGAGGGAGGCTAAAAAGAGGCCGACTGAAGTCCGAGGACTGGGACAAACTTGATCTGTCAGAGTTTCTCAGAACTAGTATATGACCAATTCATCCTGTCTACCAAAACACAGATATTGTCTTATTATCAAGTATTCCCTCCTCCAATATCCATATGCCATACTCCACCATTCTGTGATGTTGATCTTATCGTAGAAATTACTCAATTCGTCCTCCAATTCATATGATGAGTTAGTAGTACTCAATAATATTACCTCTGTTAATTCTTTTCGCCATGGTAGTCTAAGCCAGCAGAAGTTCATAACAGTGCACGGGTTATGAGCATAATCCTTCGTAATAAGTAACCTAACAATCATCTCGCTCAACATCCATCGCATCAGCAGTGATATTACCTTGAGCCATAGACGCCTCATCTGTAATCACTTTCCAACTAGCTGGAGATGATGAGGTATCTTTCACATACTCCGACATAGCGAACTACATTCTTGTCAAATGATAGATATAAAAGGGGGAATGGGGGACCTACGTAATGATCATTCTTTTTCATGGTCATAATCCATGGTATATTATCAAATGTAACGCATCGAAGACTGAAATAGGTATTATCCGGAATTTTCTTCACTTCTTGCACAAAACTGTCGAGATCATCCGTTGGGACGAGATTGACGGCAGTGATAAAATTTGCAGGTGATAATTCATATTGATGCGCGGGTGAACCACGGCTCTGCACAAGTTAGTTGCCGCGAATAATTTTGGCCAAGGGGGAAGCGTACTCTTGCGCTGACATAAATCTCACTAGGAAGTTTCGAAATTTGCTGGCGAACAGCAAGATGTGGCTTTTGTAATACAGCTCCACAAAACACCACAGCTCGATCCGTCTCTATATCTTTTGTTGGAACAGTATGAACCTTGACATGCATTTCTTGCTCGTTCCGAACAATCACTGCATCAAGGACTTCATTGTCGTACATAATATCAAGATCTGAGACTCCCGTAATGAGTTTTTCGTTTAGAGTAAGAATAACATCCCCCACCCTCAAATCATCGTCTTCATGCGCGAACGATAGAGGCCTACCCAAATTCCCAACTATGAATAACTGTTGTCTAGAGGGGTCGGCTTTGGCGACTTCGTTAATCCATTTATTTGACACACCCCTAGGCCGCGCGTCACTCATTTCAAGGACACATCTCTCCATATTCAGAATACGGAGTGTAGGGATTACACCTTGTTGAAACTTGCTGATGACCGGGAGAAAAGACGGCGTCGCCAGACCAAGATTATACTCACAGTCGTCCGCCCCCAAAATATTCAGCCAAAAGGCTTGTACAATACCGTCTTCTCCTAATAAAACACCACTTGTGCATATGGTGCTCAATTCCGTGTCCACCATGATGGATTCAATATTAATAGGACGGTAACGTGGAGCCGAAGCATTGACTGGAATAATGCCCGTCGTTATTTGAGTTACGGTTGTCTTTGTAATGGCAAGTCGCAAGTTGCTATCGAATCCAACAAAGATTGTGCCTTGACCTTGCTTTATGTATTCTGTACTCAGCTGCGCACTTCGAACAGGGGCCAGGACGAGACCTGGATCGTATCGCAAAATAGCGTAGTTTTGTAGTGGATGCATAAAAACCACTTTCCCAGTGACGATAATCGATTCCGCGACTGTGATATTGATATCACATAGATCGTGGGGAACAATAGCTCGGGATACAAATACAAGTCCCTTATCTGCATCGATCACCAACCCGCAACCGGTCGTCTTAGTTTTAGGAAACCCGTCCAACTTCAGAGGCAAGGTGCAAGACACACGGACGAAACTGCGCACAATCTCAGCGGTAGCGGTCTGGCTGTTCCCACCTAACTGGGTGAATTCTGCTTTTTGTGGAGCTGGCGGTTTGGCAGGTATTGGATTGGCGATGCCTGAAAAGTTCCATACACCGGTCTCATCGTTGCGAACAGCAAGAGACATCATTGGATGCCAGTGCCGGTCGAGATCGATGACTCTTGTCACTGTCATATGAAGATATTGGATAGGCCGGTAGGCGATGACAATTTTTGATCGATCTGGGATTGTCTTCATTACTTCAATAAACTCTTGTAAATTCCGAGTTAGTCGTTTATCTACTGAATCAACAATCCAGCCTGATGTAGTATCATCATCGATCTTGAATGATCCTACTGCCTCGCAGACATAGACGCCGTTACATGCAATAGCATAAAGACGAGCTTGCTGATACGACAAATCATGAAACGTTCCTCCAGCAACACTGACAAACCGATCTGGCGTAATTGCATGTAAGTCTCCAACAATACAATATACATCCAGATCCTTGCCATGACGCTGAATCGAAATCCGAATCTTCTGATCAACATTCGAGTCTAGAATATCATCCAGTCGCACAAATTGGGTGAGTAACTCCCCATTAACTTTCAGCAAAATATCCCCTGCTTGAAGTTTGCCATCAGCTGGACCCTCTGGCAGGACTATCTTCGCCACCAACATTCCTGTCTCTTTAGGTGCCATTTTCCGGACGTGTTCTTCCCATTCTGAGGTTAACCCGAGACGACGACATTCGTCAAACGGCTCAATCGTCCATTGTGTTTGGATAGTTCCACGAGTAACAGGTCTATCATTTTGGATACATTGCAGCGCACGCAGTGGACGATAAAGCGGTAGAAAGTAATTTATCCAACCGCCCTTACGCCTGCCCGCCTGTAGCGCAACCACTTTACCAGCTGCATTGACCACAGGACTACCCGAACTCCCACCACTAGCAGCAGCAGCAGCTTGGATGTAGTTTGTGTTGAAATCGCTATATCCTCCATACTCCGGAGCATTTCGATCCACACGACTAATCAAAGCTGAAAGAAAACTATATTTTTCTCTAGCATGATTACCAAGTAATTTAATTTCAACACCCACTTGTGCTCCTTCAGGGTCCAATTCTAGCTCCATAATCTTCATGTGCCTGATCGTCTCTGGGTCGAATTTCAAAAAAGCAAAATCGTGCACAGGATCTCGATAAAGCACTGAAACATCGCACTGCACAGTCAGTATACCATCTTTAACCTTGGAGTCAATATAAGTACCTCTTCATTATTATAAAAAATACACCGTCCCCAGAAAGGTCCCGCACAAGCCACATGCCTATTTGTAAGGATTAACCCCCTTTCCGCATCAACCACAAACCCTGTAGCCTGACCACTCATGGAAGGATCTGTATCAAACGGCCGCGTCTGACAAAAATGAATTGAAACCACACTCTTGGCCACTGATTTAATTGTCTTCTGCTTGTTGATCTGCCATTTTCGCAGCCAGTGTGGCAATCGGTCCCTCGCCATTCTCAACGTCGTATACGGTGTCGTTTGCGGTGTTTCGTCTATCGACAAGCACGCTGGATTCAGGTTTGATTTTTATCCCTAGTTCCGCGTGCCTGAAAGGATTTTCTGTTTGAGTCCAGCGTAGGTAATGTTAGAAAGAGGTGGTGTGCGAGGGAAAGGAAAATTGTGTCGGTGTTGTATCTTTCAGGTAGTTTTGTGTGTCGCTAGTGGCTCTGTTGGCAGCTGGGCCTTACTTATCACTTAGTGTGGCCAAGTCACAGCCTCGTTTCTATATATATAAGCTAACCCTAAGCACAGGCGTATTTCCCTGCTGGGCCCCAGCCGCTGAGACTTGCAACTGGTGACTGCTTGCCGGCGAGTTCTACTCATACACAATCATTAATTCATTATCGAGCTCTATTCACACTCTTTGAAAAGCAATGTGCGAGAAGGTCTAGGAAGGAAACGGAACGAACATTCGGTTGAGTTTCTATGCAAATGATGTTGATGATAGGCCTGGAAATACAGCATTACTATTCAAAGTCATGGATTGGCCACTCTAATCCAATTATTAGGGATGTGGCTGGCGTGGAGTTTTTCTCTTTAGGGCTTTAATCTCCACTTCATTGATTTACTAGCTCTTCCAATGCTAGCCATCGTTTTCCACATCTTGTCCCCTACTATATTCAAATCATGAAATCTAGTTTCTTGGCCACATTATTTCAGACTAATACGAATATAGCTGAAACTCCCGCGCTGATTTATTAATTTTTACATCTTCATCCCATGACTCGTATTGTATCCTCTGGTCACTAAGGATAAATGCAAATGTTGTGATCAACGAAAATGACAGCTAGAAACAGGCGATGCAGGAGTTGCATGGGTTGCTATGGAAGAAGTTCGAGCTATGCGCGGTTCTACAAAATTCTGCTAGGAGTTAATTGGTGAAATCATAATACTAGAATCTAATTCAAGGGCGACATCCGTATCCCCCTAGCGAACATGGATACGTAGCATTATAGGGGTCAAATCATATGTTCTCAGTAATGGATGTCAACCACCAATAAGAGTCAAGTGTGGATTTTACGCCGCCTATTCCCTATCAAGCCTAGCTGTAATGTACTATGTATAATTGACAATACGAAAAGTGGAGTCAAACCAGAGTGTTTTAAATCGTTCATCCTAAGTCTGGCAGTGGCCCATGCCCCAAGTCCTACCTTATTCCTCATGTAAATTATTATACAATGCAACAGTTATATAGAACATCACATGAGTAGTGTGAAAGGCATTTATCAATCTCCAGCGCGCGAAAATGGATTTTTAGCAATTGCATCTGCTCCATTCTAGAGCTGGCTTCCTCTCTAGTAACCCCTTGCTCACTAGATTTCCTAGATCTTTGACGTTTTTGCTTCTCTTTTTGATGCGCAGCTCGAATCATGGTTTTCTTTCCGCACGAGTAAAAGACCATTCACAGTCATTTCATAGGCCTTTGATATCTGCATAATTGGTTCAGTAGCCTAAGATGGACTCCTCGTACGCCGGCTCAGTCGCTTCTTAATTGTAGTCACTTAGCGCTTGAATTGACGTGGATTTTGAGGGATTTGTAAGCAGAATGATTGTGTATTGCTTGATCGACTTGGAGGAGGTGTTGGTGTCTTTAATCGAATATCAAGTTGTTGAAGAACTCGATCTGGATTAAATGGCACTAATCCAGTTGCTGCAAAGCTATTCCGGATAGTTTGAGCTTTGTATGCCAGGTAATGCAGTAAGGAAGTCGATGTTATCAATATGATTGAATCCAGCCTTATTCGCTGCTCAACAAGCTGAATGGCGCTTTAAAACAGCAAAACAGCCAACACCAAGAGGCTGTGGAAGATGTGAGGAATGAGGAGGCATACAGACTGGAATAATCTTATTCTCAGTACATGTACGATCAAATTCAGGAGTTAAATGACTTCCATGCCATTCTAATCCAATTTTACCTGTGGCCCATCCATTCTCACTAATATTGGTTCTCCAATCGCTTGGAAGATCCTCAAACAGGCCTAATCGAGTGTATTACTTCACCTTGAAGATAACGTGCGAAACCAGAGCCCAGCTAGTTGAATTAGTTGCCTCGATTGCAGTCACCCATACTCGATTTCCAGGCTGTAAAAGCTTTGGCCGAGCATATCGATCGCTTCTCGTAATAACCTTTGCAGATGCACAGAGTCCCATAGCAAAGCCCGTCTCATCAAAATTAGATATCTTCCGGTAAGACGCCACTGTCGTTCCAGCGTTTGCAAGGTGTCGTTCCGCGGGAAAGTAAATCCAAGGGAAGAATAGAATCATTGAAGAAACACAGAAACACTGATAAAAGATTGGTGTTTGCCTCTGGTTGTTTTAGAACTTCATATGCTGCAGCCGTAGACGCGACTTCCACCGAGGAGTAGCTAACTCTGTATGATAATCCTTGTTGCGGGCGAAGAGTTCACCTGAATCATGGAATTTTCCAGACGTAACTCGGGAGATTGGGCTTCGACATTGCCACGGTCTAACAAAAAGATAGTGTATCTTCAAGCAGTTAGCGCTGACCTGCCCTACAATAGCATACTTCTAATAGTTTGCAGAATCGCGTGGACGTCAGAAGTTAATCGTCTTGCACACTCTACCATATCTGTTTTCTCCAACAAAATGGTAAGAGCCTCCTGCCAAGTATGTTGCTTCGCTCGCTCCCAGCTATATACTGATGAAGGCCTTGGTCTTATACTGGCCATACTTACAGTCTCCTCTTTCCAAGAACGGCAATAATGCCAGTGAGTTTGCATTGCAGATTTTGAGAGATCCAATCGATGATATCAACCTACCTGTTACCATTTTAGAAGGTATGATAATTTATCTTGCTAGGAGGCAGGATAATCGTGTTAATAGAACGGTATCGTCCTTTCAGTATTGTGAGCGCATAACAGCAAATCCGATTTACCAATTGATTAGAAGATTTCTTAGAAAGAACCAATAACAGTATAGTGTCTAGACTCTCAGCGCTTTCTTGGGTGGGGAGACGTTCGTCTTTGACATGAATAAGTCGCTGTGAGCTGCTCGACTTTACGCCAGCTCAATGTGGAATAATTGCACTAAAAGGTTAGCCTAACACAGCGCCGCATACCTACCGCATGTAGTCTAGCGCCATTGGGAAGAGGAATAATCTCCCTAGCGTGCGAGATTCTTCGCGAGATTCTTCGCGAGATTATTCCTTCCCAACACACACCTGTTAGATAGAGCAATACACAGAGATTGTGCTCATCCATCTCCACAGAGTGTAACTACAATGACATGAAAGAAACGTTCAAGACACAACTGTTAGCTTCGTTAGGTCGCAAGATTGAATAAGGACAGCTAATCCAACAAGCTGACTGAGCAGTAATACTGAATTCCTAATATTGCGACTAATCCAAAGAACTAGGGATGCGGGGATGGTGAGGTCTATAGCGCACGGATAAACTATATCCCATTCCGGCACTGAGATAAGTAGGATTGCTACACCGACACTACACTTGGTCCCTCGACCAGAAACCCAAAAATCTTTGAATCAAGATACGCGACATGCTTCTGAACCTGCTGCTCAATATACCCATTTCGACATGGGCAATAACCGCCGCAATCACCATACTGGTCATCATCTTGAAAAGGCGCTATGTCTCGCCAATTAGCGACATACCAGGACCTTTACTGGCGTCTTTTTCTACGCTTTGGCAGGTTTATCATCTAATCAAGGGACATACGGAGGAAGAGATGATTAAACTACATAAAAAGATGGGTATGTTTAGCGTTGTCTCTCTGCCTTGAAGGATAATCATAATCATACTTCTCAATTTCTGTAGGAAGTTTGGTCCGTGTTGGCATAAATGAAGTCAGTGTTTCTCATCCAGATGCGGTGGAATTAATACTATGTGCAGACCTTGATAAGGTATGATATGTCATCCCTAGTCTTCAATTTGCACTCCAGCTAAGTAGTTTCGACAGGGCCGCTGGTATGGAGTCTTTTGTTTTCCAGACTTTAACCACATCAACCTAATGTCTGAGCTGAACCACGGACGCCATCTTCAAAAATCCCGAAATGTCGCAACTGGCTACGCAGCATCCAAAATAAATGGATCAGAGCGCTATGTAGACGCAATTCTAGAAGAATTAGAGTCACAATTCGACCGCTTATCAACTTCAAACTCGCCAATTGAACTTGACCGCTGGTTCAATTTTTTCGCCTTCGACGTCGTTGGAGAAGTCACTTTCTCTAAAGCTTTTGGATTCGTGGAGACAGGCACTGATATTCGAAATGCAATCGCAAATACTCGTGCTTTGGCACTCTATCTTGCCATCATGGGGCATTATGTCTGGTTACACAATCTGACTTTGGGCCATCCGTTCCTCAGTCGTATTGGACTGCAACCTTCATCTCATATTTTTGATACCTGCTTAGCTGCTATTGATGCACGGAAACACAATCCCGAGGTAAGAAATGATATGATGGAGCAATGGCTAAGTGCTCGTCGCAAATATCCAGATCTCATGGAGGAGTCAGAAGTGTTTGGGGCTGCCGTTGCCAATATTGGTGCCGGAGCAGATACTACTAGCGCGACGCTACAGGCGTTGTTCTATTATCTTCTACGCAATTCGAAATATTTGAAGAAAGTTCGAGATGAAATTGAGGCTGTTCTTGGTCGTGGACCTTATGAGTCTGTTGTTTCGTTTGAGGATGCTTCAAAGCTGTCGTATCTTCAAGCTTGTGTAGGGCATCATTTCCCTCAACCTTATTTGGAAGAGCGTCAACTCACTAGCCATTTTAGATTAAAGAATCTTATCGATATCACAGCGCAACTGGAACTGGACTTTCTCGGGTTGTCCCAGCAGGGGGTTTGTCCATTGATGGCCATCATTTCACGGAAGGGGTAACAAAGCTCTCATCAGATATTCACACCTATGGTTTGCTGACTTTTGTAGGTAATATTGAGCGTAAATCCTTGGGTCTTCCACCGCAACCCAGCTCTATTCGGTGAAGACTGCAACGAATTCAATCCAGAGCGCTGGCTTGATTCAGAGCGCGCAGCCCAGATGAATCATTATTTATTGCATGTAAGCTGCTTCTCTCCAAGACAACCGATAGTTTAATCTGACTTCAACAGTGGGGAGCAGGCTCCAGAAAGTGTCCAGGCCGACATCTGGCTCATTTCGAAATTTCCAAAGTCGCTGCAACATTGCTGCGTGATTACGACATTGAGCAGGTTGATCCAGAAACAGAATGGACGTTCGAGACGCATTTCACTGCCGTTCCGTATAATTGGCCGTGTCGGCTGCGAAGGCGTCCAAAGCAACAACATGCCTAACAAACATCCTAGGGTTTGGGGCTAGAACAGACAGTGGCTGAAGTGTGGATACTTCAGCTGGCTATGGTAATAACGTATTACTGGGAAACAACATGAATGTCTCTTATATAGGATGCACGCTGTGAAAACAGAAGAAATAGGTTTCAGTACATTGACATCCATACTCTATTTTGTGTGCTTACCCTTCTGTGATCCCTCTCGAATGTAACTATACATACCCTACGTAACGTTGTTACATTCAATATGTAAAGTTAATAATGCACATGAGTCACAATCACATAATGCCTGGAGTGAGCTTATCTAGTTAGCCGCGGAATGGAATATAGTTACCCATGCGTACTCGTGCACGGAGGATAACCACATAGAGTCAGTCACAATAACTAATAGGGATTCCGGCTTAGCCAGCTTGTTGGATCAGCTGCCCTCATTAGATTTGCGATCTATGTAGGTGGTAACACCAATCAGAGAGCGCCAGTCGTCTCGTTTACGTGGATTTTGACACTAGCCCGTTGAGGAAATGATCACACTGCACTAATCTTGAAGAGGAAATCGTCACGCTCTTGACAAACTTCGACGGGTGACATAGAGCAACAGTACTTATTCAAATGCGCTATAATCTAGTAAAATGAGGTTGGATTGCACCACAGACTGTATAAAGCTGTTTTTTGTCCAGAAAGTCTCTTTTCAACTCCAAGGTCTAATACATCGAGTCCTGGAGTCTTCCCGGACTGGAGACAGCTGTCTGACCCCACCAAGCTTAGGATTTGTCATGTGAAGTGGGCCTGTCGACGCGACACTACGGAGCAAATCGTTTTCACACGCTAGTAATATACATAGTACAAATAGTCTACAGCTTATCCTATTAGTCATTGTCGTTGTTGTCTTATTGGATCGGCTAATAAATTACAGTCCTGTGTATTGTCAAAGTTTACGTGGCACGGAAAATTTGTAATACACTAATCTTCTTAGAGGAATAGATGGCTTAGGATGCTATCTCGACCTTACTAACAATCTGGGAACGTTAGGAACGAAACGTAAGAATCGGACGATGAACCCCTATTTCAGACTATGATTCATTTACAATTCTCAAGCATGCTGCATTATGCAACTAGGCCCTGACGCTATGGGACAGATACAGCGTATCATTGGAAATTGCAACTATGGACGATCAGACTGCTCTCAAGTTCTCTGATACGGGGTGTTTCATAGAATAGCGCTACGTGACAGGGATATCATCGCTCTCAATTATGAGTTCCCACCGTTCGCGGAAAAAGGTCCGTAGGATCCGTAGGACAAATACATCATCATTTTTATTTGGCCACCTCAAAACATATCCGATAGCATAAAAAGTACCATGTCTTTGCGCAGCTACACCTGTTTTAGGCGTAGTGTTCCTTCTAATCCCTTCTAATCAAGAGGAATTCAACCGAGCGTACTATGCACTACAGTTTACCCTGGTCGTTTTCATAGTACGTTTATCTTTCAGTCATACAGAAGTTATATAATGGTTGTATTATTTTAACCAATTACGTTACATGGTCTCCTATTTACTCTAGCGTGAATTACGGGGTTGGTATTGCTTTAGAATAAAAAACGTACCATCAAAGTCACCAGGGTCAATCGTAGTATGCGATTTTTCGTACAGCCAAGATGGAACGTCTCCCCGCACATGTCATATCAAGCAAACTGCTTTATCGGATAGTATCCATACAATCCTAGCAATACATAGTAGGCCACGGGTGAATCTAGGTCTCAGATGCAATTTACCAATAAGGTTCTCCGCGAACGATCTCCACTGTATCATTTGCTCCAAGGAGAGAACGGATGTAATCACACATGACCGCATAAATTCGCTCATTAGGCTATGCCTTTCCAGAATTAGCTTCATGTAGGGCTTCGTAATTGTTCCCCCCGTTGTCTTCTTTCCACTGCTGCGTCACTTTTCCGCTACTCCGTCTTTTTTCTCTCATTGCAATATGGGCCAGACCACTAAGGGCTATCTCACCGGTTTCACATTCCTTTGAGTCCTAAATGGAACCCATGCTAGGAGACTTGGTCGTCGTATAAGGCAGCAAGCGAAGAAACCACACGTCCCCTGAGATCTGTGTTCTCCTCCATAGTTGCTAATCTATGTTATGATGGAAGAGGCAAATATCTAGATATTCCTTGATACAAATTCTCATGGCAATAACTGCCGATCTATAGAGAGCAGGGAAACATCAAATAGCCATGGATCAGGGGTGCAGATCAGAATAGCAAGAATGATCTCGATCTCAGAAGTAGTTGTTTTCATGCAAATCTCGTCCGAACTTTCCTGCATTCTTAGCTTTTGCGTACTGATTGGTATTTGAGGACAATAATTTAACCATTCATCAGAGGTAAATAGAGAGAAGAAGCTGTACGAGCTCCTAATTTCTGCCTCAGGTGGTAATTGTACCGTTCCAAGAAAAGGTTAGCCATCTCAAGAGGCTCGTATTTAGCATATTGATAGCGGGGTATCTTGCGTACTATCTCTAGCAAGTTTATTTTCGCCTCTTCAGGAGTAACAGATGCGCTAGACGGAGCTATAGAAGAGCTATGAAATAGAGGCCCTTCGGCCTCTCCTAGAGGTAAGCCCCATGGGTCCATAATTTGTAACGGCGTCAACAAATACATGATTAAAGCGTGATTTAGACTCTAGTTAATGTACTATGGTAGAATGAGGGTGTAGAGCTTTAATTGAAGATGGTCCTTGGTGATCACAATATCCTGATACCTAGCCAGGATCACACATAAGATCGCGTCCCTAATTTTCTCTGGCCAGATTCGTCTGTGGCGCAATCCCCTGTCAATCAATAATATTACGACCAAACCATGTACTATGTAGTATGTAACGATCAACGGGATGTGACCGCCTCTGGGGTATTTGTGCCTGCATAATAAATAGATTGTCTCGTCTGCTTTTCTTCTCTTGTACTTCTTTCGTTGGGATAGAAATTCCCTGTTTAATGATACCATGGCTTCTCGATTGAGCCCTGAGTATCTGGCTCAGGATCGGCGACCGCAGGCACGGATCGGAATCTCAGTTGTAACAGTCCTCTCAGGCATAGTAGTCCTGGTTCGCGTATATGCTCGCTGCAAGATCATCAGAAGTTTTGGCTATGATGATGGACTGATATGTGTGGCTATGGTACCTGTCCCCTGACGACTTATAGAAAACAAGGAGAACTAATTACCACAGTTGATAAATATAGCTATCATGGCACTCACATTTCAAGTCCTCCGTTATGGCGCCGGTCTGCACATCGCATCCCTGAGTGCCTCAGATGTCCCCTACTTATACAAATGGCTGGTCTCCGCGCAATTAGCATACATGCTAGCTTTATGGCTATGTCGTTTATCCGGAATCGCCTTTTACCAACGCCTAAACCCGAGGACAGGACCTTATAGCCTCATTTTGAAACTATCCATCGCCTTTGTGACTTCCATTTTCATCACTCAAACATTGATTATTGCTCTCCAATGTATACCCCTATCGGCTCTTTGGGGAGCTACAAAGGGGAAATGCATTGGATCAAAAGCTGTGTTCTATTCCACAGCTAGCATGACCATTATTTGTGATTCGCTAATATTGTTGCTTCCCATTTATATTATTTTTACAATTCAGGCGAATTTAACGAGAAAAGTTGCCCTGGCTTCCGTTATGTGCTTTGGCATTTTGTGAGTAGTGTCTGCCTTTATCATTGTGGATTTAGCTAACTTCATAGTGCTGTGATGTGATTTTTCCCTTTTCCTCATCGCAGTCTGAACAAAGACTGACATTATTGCTAGCACGTCGATATGCCGTATTCTAGCCATGATTCCCGCTATCGAAGACTCGGATGCAACATGGTATTTCTCCGTGGTCATGGTTTGGTCCGATACCGAGGTTAGCACGGCAATCATTGCGCTCTCACTGCCAGCTCTAAAGGGATTATTCAGCGGGATGAGAAATAAACGAAAAGCCTTATCTGAGGATGGACGCTACGGCACTTTGACGGAAGATCGTAAAATGGAAAATTTCAATCGCTTTCGTCACGAGGGAAATCAACCATCAGATTTTTATGGGGGTAGAACAAGTGAAAGGGATAGTTCTGGGGTTGTGGGTAATAATCCCAGTGATGAGGCGCTGTGGAGAGAAGATATTTGATTTATGTGAATCCTACGGTCAAGCAGGTGTGAGAAACTGATTTTGAGGATAGTGTGAAGGTGCTCAAGCCAATATCATTAAGTAGCTGTACGACGAGAAAACTAAGCATGGAGATATGAAGAAGTCTAGGATCTAGCTGCGAGTTTGAAAGCATATAAATCGACAGCCAAGACAGAGGTCCAACCGGAAATACACCAGACATCTCCCTACCCTATAAATAACTAGGTATGAAGATCCAGCACTTACAGCCCAGAAAGTATCGATATAATATATTACAAAGATAGATCACAAAGTTGTCACATTACTACTTCTCTAGAAAAGCTTGCCCCCAAGTCTCAGGAAAGCTTTAAACCCGGTCATCATCTGCCTAGAACCAGTCCTAAAAGGTTAAAATCTATATTATTAAGAAAATCAGTAGCAAGTTATTGACTGGAACTATACAACACTATTTATATGACCGCTGTATGACTGAAAGATAAAAGACGTACTAGGGAAATCACCGGGGTCAATCGTAGTACATCCTGATACGGTTTCTCGAACCAAATGTATATTGTGAAACATGAATTATATGAATAATACATAATCCTGTATATAATTGACCCCACCATCGTCGCGGCCTCTCAACGTTCATCGTGCTGTTGCGCACTTCAAAAGTGTCTATAAAAGACCCGGTGTTGAACCTGATATATTCCACAGACAGAGAACTCAATACATACAATCTTGCTAGTCATTTCTTTTCTTTGATCCTAGTAAAACACTCTTCAGGATTGGCCTGGAATAAACCGACTAATCCGACAGTACCCAAACTGTTCCATATTCTTTGCAACGAAAACGTCACCAATTATAGGCATCGCTTCGCCTCTTGACACAGTGTAATCACAAGATAATCGACCTGTCGCTACTATCTCATCCAAGGCTGGTCGCCACTGTGCCTCGTCAAAACCTTGCCGGGTGCGCGCCTAGTTGAAGTCATAAAAGAACTCTTGATTAACCGACTGGTGTGACGGTGCCAATCTCATGTATTCGAACTACCTAGCACTGTGTACAGAGGTGTGTGTCTACTGAAAATATCAAGCATGAGAAAAGGAAGAAGAAGAAGGCTAACTTGCTACGCCCAATCCCCCATATAACTATCCCGCATGTGTCGGTTCCCTCAGGACGCCGTCACAGCCTTCGCGTTCTATCCAACTGTTATAAATAGACATTTTCTATTCATCTCTCAAATACAGATTTCTTATCATACTGGCAACAGACATGAGTCAGACCCTGAATGTCGGTATCCCTACCCCAGCGGAAAGATGTTTCACTTATTATAGCATAGATTGTCAGAATTGACGATCCCAAATCGGTGGTCAATGCTGAACAGAGTAAATGATTATGTCAGCTTCTTGCGGGAAAATATTGAGGGAGAAAGGCGTCAGAGACTATGTCGACAGCTACGTACCACTAGGGTTAAGTCATGCCGACCTTGCTGTTGATGGCTCAGATTTGACAGCCGTGACAGCAGCATATGTGACCATGGATATGAAGGACGAATTTACCGAGAGGGATCCACTATCTCAGCTCTGGGGGTTTAGCAATGTTACAGATATTAAGCAGAGGTTTATAGTGTATGCTTATTTACCGAGTTTCATGACTGGGCTAAAACACGCCATTTAGAGTTGCGCCGTATTCCGAAAGACAGAGACGGACAAAAGTTTTTAGACCGAGCTAAAAGTATTCTACGTGACATTGAAATAGATGTCGAGGAGACAAAGCTTTCATAATGGAATAATTGCAATATCATATCGTCAACCTCTCTTATACACTTCGATGGTGCGATCATCTAGCTCTCCACTCTGGTCCGCTTTCTACGTCTAGATGAGTTATTCGGCTGCTGAGCAGGATGCCCCTACCAGACTTAGATTTACCCGGGCCACGGTCACGGACAATGACTATTCTTGAGCGTGGTATCTGTTTTAAGTGTTGTGACAGCCTTGATATAAATAAAAAAGTGCTGCTGAAGCTCCTTGCGGCGGCCATTATTGGCGGTAGCTGTCCGGAATTGAAGGCGCTTCCTCCATGTCCTGTCCAGCCACGGTATCCAAAAGTATTGACGGAGGCTCCTTTTTAGCTTTTTCTTTGGGTGCAGGAGCCACAGTACAGTCGTCTGCTGAGGCGGCCGCTGGTATTTTTTCAGCTACGTGAGTAATCTTAACAGAATTTCCCTTAACAGATTCGGTAGCAGACACGGTCAATTCGATGGACATGAGGTCTCCGTGTTCGGTCTCGATATACATACTTCGACGCACAGTCACGAATCCGGTGATTTTAAAAACAAATTTCGACGGTAGCAGGTGAGCTCCGCATCGTGTGTAAGTGGCATCTCGTTGGAATTGGCAAGCGAAAACATTCCCTGCAGCTGAGCAGAAATATTCAACGACGCGTAGAATTCGTGGGAGATAGGAAGAGAGAACGAGATGGAGTTGTAATTTACGTTAATGTCGTCACTTTTCTGTTGTTCGGGCGGTGCAGTCCAGGATAGAGATTGTAGGTGCAGGGAAAACATCTTCATATGGGAAAACAGGGGAGCGCACCAAATGGAACTTTCAGGACCCTGACTAGACAATAAATCCAATGGGTAAGGCATGGCCATTGTATCAATAGAGAGTTTAATATTGTGCAGAAACAAAGGCGGGCTGATCCACAGCATCATGAATCCAAACTGGAAAGGAATGAGAGAAAGGAAGCAGGAAGAATAGGAGCAACAGTCAGCAATTTGCCAAAAAAAATCACGCAAAACATCAGTTTTCTCAAGGTCAAAGTACTTTGCCAACGTACACAAAATTACATGTACTCAAAAAAACGGAAATGCTCAAGGAGTAAAAGAATGACACTGACACTCGGACAACACTGGAACTATACTACGGTTGGGGCCGGTAATTTTGTTAGTACGATTTTTAGGCGGTCAGGCTCCGGGGCTCACCGCCTTTTAAATAGAATATTGACCATCCGTCTGCTTTCAGCCTTTCAAGCCTAGATATATGACATTTGACGATCAATATGGCCACCCCCGAGCCTACCAGCCCCCCTAGGGCAACAAGCGCAGGAGCTCTCGAGCCATCTGATCCCAGGCAGAATTCAGCACGGCTGAATAGGGATGAACGGATCCGAGTATTAACCCTTCGAGATGCTGGATTTACATATCTTCAAATCTCTCAGCAGCTTCAAATTAGCTATCGCCAAGTCCAATATACGTGCCAAAGCCAGCAAGCAACCCCTAAAAAGGCCCGTGGCAACCCTCCGAAGCTCTCCGAGGCTGAAGTTGATCATATTATCGAATGGATTACTTCTTCGAAGCGTACGCAACGTATGCCTTATTATAAGGTTATACAAGAGCTTAACCTATCTATTGGAAAGCACGCCCTGGCTCGAGCTCTTAAAAAACGAGGTTATTCACGATGCAAGGCTCTTAATAAACCTCCTCTATCAGATAAACATAAACAAGTACGTCTTGCCTGGGCCCTAGAGCATTTGAATTGGACGACTGAACAATGGAATCGTATCCTTTGGTCTGATGAAACATAGGTTACTTCAGGATTTCATACGAGAATCTGGGTAACTAGAAAGGCTGGTGAAGAGTTAGAAGAGACTTGCATACGATCCTCTCCTACACGGAAACGTGGATGGATGTTCTGGGCTACTTTTCATGGGAATAACAAGGGTCCGTGTTTATTCTGGGAGAAGGAATGGGGAACTATTAACTCGGAGAGATATTGTCAACGGGTTATACCAATTATTGATGGCTATATTCGCTTATTACGAGACGATATCTGGCTTCAATTTATGCAGGATGGGGCACCTGGCCATGCGAGTAAGGAGACTCTCGAAGAGCTTCATTCTCGTGGGATATATCTGTCTGTACGCATGCAATATTCTTATGCAGCATACCTGTCTATATGCATGATCCTCATGCAGCATACCTATGTTACGGACAGCTCGGAGCACCGGATCACATTTGGCTTATGATCCCGGAATAGCTTCAATCTTTATCCTCCGTGTATGCAACCCATCATGTTGTTAGATACACTGCCTATTTGGGATTGAACCTTCGGGTATATATATACCCTACGTTCGCCCATTAGATAGTTCTAGAGATCAGTTATCAATTGGAAATTATTCTATCATATTGGTCAGCTCACCCTTGTAGGCTCGTTGGACTAGCCTTACACCAATCTCCGCTTCGTGTCGGGGACCGTGTAGAACCAAACAATATCCAATTTTTTGGCCAGCATTCTCATCTGATCTCAATCCAATTGAAGCAGTATGGAATTGGATGAAGGATTGGATTCAAGAACAATATCCAGATGATGAGCAACTTTCTTATGATCGACTCCGTGAGGTTGTACGAGCTGCTTGGGATGCACTGCCTGAGTAGTTTTTGAAGGAGCTCATTGACTCTATGCACGCTAGATGCCAAGCTGTAATAGATGCTCGAGGTGGTCATACAAAATATTAGATTAGTAATCAGATATGACTGGCAGAATTCATTGGATTTCAACCCCTGTAAAAAAATCGTGCTAACAAAATTACCGGCCCCAACCATAGTAGGACTATCTCATCTTTATACGTTCCGCTCTCCGATCACTTGAAGGTTATGTTCAAAGCAGGTAGCCCCTGGGTGCATCAGGGGTAAACAAGTCAACCTTGTTCGTACCTGAAACTAGTAATAGACTTGTAATGGTCTGTCAAACTGTGATGAATACCGAAACTAGGATACTCGTATTCTTCAAGTCTTTTATTCAATGATAGACGTGAACATGGGAATATGGGAATCTAGGGAGCTAGGTTTAGTTATCCACTCCCTAGTTACATGCTGAGTTACAACCCACACCCAAAAGAACCACTAGGTATCAAACCTCACGTAATCCCGCGAGATGACGCGCACCGTCAACTTACCCGGATATATCATATCCAGACCGCCAAGCCCAAATTGACTCCCTTGATAACCTGATTATCCGACCTTATCCCGATGATTTGCAGGCAATATTCGGTCACTTCCTATTTGTAACGATTCAAGCAATCAATCATGGTTGGTTGATCTAGAATAGTACTAAACGTCTGTAAGAACCACAACTAGCTGCAAAGGAGCTTTCTGCCCAATTAAGGCTGATCTAGCCGTAGTATAATCCCCATCAGAAGTGAGTATATCTGTATTGTAATCCTATGTAGCACTGGGTGTAGAGATACAGGACCTAACTGCTGCTACTTGTGGCGTTGTTTGGTTGGCCCCGATACGAGTGAATACAACCGAGATACCTGTCACCGGCAAGAAAAGGGTAAGCAGACCATTTACAAATAGTCCAGTAAATCCCTTCGCTAGCCTTATGCAGAATTTAGTAGATGGACAAGGGGCGTGTCACAACCGATGCTGGTTGGTCAACCAGCAGGTGACTTGGAAGGTCATCAAGGCGAGAATTTGATCTAGTCTTACACCCGTCCTGAGAAGTGGAGAATTATCTCGAAATTTCGTTGTAAACTCAGAAGAGCCTTCTCTTGACCCCTTTTCATCGAACGATATGCTTAATTTATCTAAACCGGTGACCCCCCCCTGTCTGTCTTGTGTCAGTCTCCGCTTGGCCATCTGTAGAATTTGATTTATCCCAGTTCTGGAGCGCCAAATCAGCGTAGGAAAACCTGCAAGGCTCGGGGTCATGATCAGACCAGCGGCTGATGCCAAAGTCTGGCCAGCCAAACTCGCCCAGACATCAGGCGAACAAAGCAAGGCAAGAAGTTTGCAACAAAACCTCTTTTTCTTCTTTTTTCTCTTCTTTTGGTCAGGTGGTCTGAAATCGTCCTGATTACTCCAGATATGGCTTACAATTTAGACCTCTCCAGTACTGCGAGTAACGCTCCGTCACAGGCAGACAACGCGAAAACGTTTCCTTTCCAAGAGGCACAAAGACGATATCTGCGATACGGATCCAGTATATCAAAGGGATGGCATCGCCAAAGATTACAGAAGTCTCTCTTGCCTCGTATAGGAAACGCTTCTTTATCTTACTCGATAGAGGTGCGACAGCGAATGCAAGCGCTGCCATCCCAGGCGTTTGATCCTAAGTGAGTTTCATTTCCTACATGAACATTTCTGTGAGAGGTGTAGACTAACTGAGTGATCAAATTCAAGCACATATTGGTTCAATCAACCAAGCTCCGGGCTTCCACAAACGACATTTGTTTCGTTAGTATTCCTCAATAGAGCTATTGGCTAAGAAAAAAGAGACCTCGCTAATCTTCAACTCACAGATCCCATGCCAATCCAGCGGAACCCAATATTGAAGGCCAATACGAACTCAACTCTACGTCAGGCACTTCAGAGCGTCAGAGTCAAGTCCGGGTGCTCGAATTACCATCGAAAGCCCAATGCTGGGACCACGGCTGCAACGGCCGTGAATTCTCCACATTCAGCAATTTTATGAGACATCAGCGAGAAAAATCTGGCGCGGCTACTAAGTGGGAATGTCCTCACTGCGGTGCTGTTTTTACGAGATCTACAGCGAGGAACACTCATATTGCTCAGGTCAAGTGTAGGAGGATTCGCAAGTCCGTAATACCAAAAAGGGGTATCTGATGATTTATATCCCCAACCACGGGTTTTTACTCCCAAAACATCCTTGTTTGATTGATAAATTTGACTCCTGATACTATACGACATATCAATCATACAATATCTAGATGATCAAGCTAGATACAAATCTTTGATAACTTCCGGAAATTGGTACTGCGGAATCGAAAGCAGGAAGGACACGTCCCAAGTCCGCTGGCTCCGCTATATATGGGAAACACGGAGCCACAGGAAGCCGGCGAGAGGTTGCGTCAAACCAAGTGGCAATGCCAGAATCCTAAATGTTCCAAGCTCACACCTCGGACCAAGGCCAGTCTATTCCGTCACAGCCGTGAAGTCTACAGGGCTGCATCAGATTGGTTGCGATGTCAGCATCCTCAATGTTCCAAGCACACATTTAAGACCAATAGCACTCTATTACGCCACAATCGTGAAGCCCACAGGGCTTATGGCCACACAGGCTTTCTGTGTTTATTTGAGCAATGTGGTCGAGCTACTTCTGGGAGGGCTTTTTCGCGCAAATGGAATTGTTACGATCACATGCGAAGAACTCATCATTATGCTGGCAGTTATGATGACTTCTCGAAATCGCAAGGTAACTCAACATCGGACTAATGCTAGACTGCTTTGTGTCGTCCCCTATAATATTTTTACTGAATTGGTTTCTTCGTCTGGGTAAGAAAATGTTGCGTGATCTTCCCATAACATTTTTTTCTCTTCTCCTAGCTTTTCCAAGATATCTTTGTCGTATGTGGAATGGTGGCAAAGAGTGAAAACTATAATGGCAATCATCCTCTGTTTTCTGACACTGAGCACACGGTCGTTGTCTCGAGCATTTGTTGTTGCCGCTTTGAATGTATTGATCGCATATAGTTTTTAATGCTCGTGAAAATTGCCGCCCTAGCTGTTGGCAGCGAAGACAGCATCGAATCTTTTCTTCCCAACAATGGGGGCAGGTTTTCTCTTTTGGAAGGATGGTAAATTCGACGCTGTATAATAGATATCAGTGCTGATATACGACTTAGAGAGCGATCAAGCTACCTCCTCGTTGAATCGCTGATTTTATCTCCTTGACCTCTTCTCCTCCCTCTTTCTTTTTCGAGTCTTCGCATACGTCCGACAGCAGCGTTTGCGTCTTGAGCGATTCTAACGATGGTTTTGTCAGCACCAAGATTATCCTACTATAGAGCATAGATCCTTAAAGATAGCTTTTATTGATTGAAAAGACTATGGTATAGGAATGCTCTTGTGGCCATGTTATACAATAAAATTTGCTCATTCTAATCTACCTTGTTCGATCTCTCATTTGTAAAAGTATTACGAATCACTATCCTCAGCTTTGCTACCCCCTCCATACTTCCCTCTATTGCGTTTTTAGCTAGTTATATCAGCACCATCAATCAATTTGTCCTCTTCAGATTCGGGATATCCTTTGGACTGATGGGAACAACAAAAGGAGGAACTTTGGTTGCAATTAGAATTCTTCTCAGGAGTTCCAAGAGGACCCCTAGGACCCCAAGATGCAAAAGGAGAATATTCAACTATCATAGAGCCATGGTGAGGATCACTAAAAGAAGAGTCGTTTTGCCTAGAGTCATTGCTGGTCTTAGGAGATCTAAAAGTAGATCGAATATTCTTCTTAGGAGGTCTAGATGGTTCACCAAAAGCCGGAACTTCGTTAGATCCAAGAGCAGATGTAGAATTCTCAGGAGCTCCAGGTGATTTACCGAAAGCAGGAACTTCGTTAAAAAGAATAGATGTAAAATTCTTAGGAGCTCCAGGTAATTTACCAAAAGCCGGAACTTCGTTAGATCCAAGAGCAGATGTAGAATTCTCAGGAGCTCCAGGTGATTTACCGAAAGCAGGAACTTCGTTAAAAAGAATAGATGTAAAATTCTTAGGAGCTCCAGGTAATTTACCAAAAGCCGGAACTTCGTTAGATCCAAGAGCAGATGTAGAATTCTCAGGAGCTCCAGGTGATTTACCGAAAGCAGGAACTTCGTTAAAAAGAATAGATGTAAAATTCTTAGGAGCTCCAGGTAATTTACCAAAAGCCGGAACTTCGTTAGATCCAAGAGCAGATGTAGAATTCTCAGGAGCTCCAGGTGATTTACCGAAAGCAGGAACTTCGTTAAAAAGAATAGATGTAAAATTCTTAGGAGCTCCAGGTAATTTACCAAAAGCCGGAACTTCGTTAGATCCAAGAGCAGATGTAAAATTCTCAGGAGCTCCAGGTGATTTACCGAAAGCAGGAACTCCGTCAAACTTAAGAATAGATGTAAAATTCTCAGGAGCTCCAGGTAATTTACCAAAAGCCGGAACTTCGTCAGATTCAAGAGCAGATCTAATAGGCGGTTCACCAAAGGGAGAATTCCAAGGGTCATCGCTAGTCTCCATAGGAGACTCAAGAACTCCAGTCTTATCGCTAGTGTTTGTTGGAAGTCTAGAATAATCACTATTGAATAGGCCCATGATGAGAATGGTAATTGATGTGGAGATAAGAATTAGTATAGGGAATTCTTGTAGTGGGTATTTATGCTTTATCTAAGGACCATGATTTGTATCTATATAAAGTCATGGACCTGGACCCAACATGAAATTGGATGTAAACTTAACATTGATTTGTCAGATATTGATCAGTGGCTAGGTTAATTAGAAATGAATTATAATAAGCTCCTAGTTAGGAAACCTTGAAAATCGTCTAATTTGGTTAGTGCGTTTTGCATATCGCTCTGGCGGTCTGCTGATTAAAAAGCCGAGGTATGAAAGTTCCTACAGGCCCCAATTACATACTACGGCAGTCTATCTAACCCCAACCGAGCGCAGGCCCTTTGTGTGTAGGATTAGCTAGACTTGAATACAAAGATCGGCAACGTCGCACTACCGTCACTTTTCAGATAAAGGTTTCGCTTCTGATCGGCCTTTCTACCGCTCTTTCGGTTCCGAAGCGATATCATAATCTGCAGGTATGATAGGAGACACTATTTTTGGACGAAGTAACCAAGAATCTCTCATCGGCTTAGTTCTAAACATATAGCGTCTGGTTCTGAGAAGATGGGAATCATTTTAGTGTCGGATTTTCTGGGTAGGCAGGCTCTTATTCTTACATGTTGCCTGCTGGATAACTATGTGAAATGGAAGCACTTGGTGGAGCCGCTCTAGGGTTACGTGAGAGAACTTGACAAATCTATCCCTAGTGTAGGACAGCAGGAGCCTTTATAAATTACATCTTTCATTCGTTGCTATGCCAGTCAGCGAGAATTATCGGTTTACAGTACTACTATTATAGTAGTGTGTAACTTAAAACGTGAGAACGTGCCTAAGGCTGCAAGTGCTTGCAATCTCAATAGCGACGATCCAAAAATATACCTGTCATTTTCGACGTAAACCAATGAGAATGGTTGTAATAATAGCTTGTGCTCATTAGTACTTGAGCGAGCCACTTGTCTATTAAAAACATGGCTTCTCTTGTCTTTCAATGGCATGGCATTTGCAGACGAGGCAGAGGACAGGCTAATTCCACCACCACTGCAAGGTAATATCTCTTCTCCGTTAGGTAGGCCGCCAATGGTTCCCGCTAAACAAGAACGAGTTTACATGTCACCTTCCCGCGATCCCCCGTCACCACCTAAGGGATTCAAGGCAGCGTGGCGGAAACTTTTGAATCGATGTCATTCCATATTATATGATTTGTATCCTTCCAGAACGCAGTACAGTAAGCTTAAATAAAGCTAGAGTGCGCTCTTCTAGGGTATGTGGCAGCTTTACGATTTACTGCCAAAACTCGGTTTGAGCTTGGAAATCACATTTCGGCCCATGTATGTACAGTACTGTACTGTACAGACTTTTTACACACTCTCTTCATCTCGTTCCACTACCAAGCCGCTATAATAGTAGTAGATTCATTGCGCCTGGAGGCGCCTGTTAAGAAATTCGGTGAATGGATTGTATAGACTCAGAGGAATAACATCATTCAGTAATAGTGATTAATGATCAGTTGCTTGTTACTGTAGTATTGATAAGGAGTTGATTCGATGCGTTGAATCTCTGTGTATTACTTCTTCTCTTTCTCTGTAGTTACATACAACTCAGGGGTTGAGACTATAATTAGTCTCGGAATCACTGTCGGAACTAAAACGTAATACCGTTTCACCAAAGAGGACGCCCTTAAAGGGAATTTGGTATTTTTGAGGTATTTGCGAACCGTTCCGTAGTTCGACTTCTGTATTTTGCTAGTCACGTGATTTTATTTCCAACAAATCACTAGTCATCACGTGACCTGTGATCATATTCTTTACAGCACCAAGCCTAAAGGGCTCCGATACGCTATTTGTCTTGCATTACATACAATGTGGCCGAGTTACGTATTAGGAATAAGTGTATGTGTCGACATTTTTGAAGAGAATAGGTGTAAAGACTGACACGAATGAATTTTGCAACCGACAGATAGTAGTCAAAATTACGTTAACTAACCGTTGATTCAGGATTCGGTTACGTACAACATAGCTTAATTGATAACTATACCAAGTTGAGTGATCTATATAAGACCAACAAGAGGCCTTGAATTTGAGGTCTGGGTCTATACTTCAAACATTGAGAAATAAATTCTTGATTCCTCTTGCTCATCTCGTCGTCCAAAATGTGTCCAGCATCGGATTTCTTCTCAGTGGTTGTGCCACCCCCCCCAACCGGTGATCGTCGTACTCCTCCAGCCAATTTCTTCTCCCCTGAGGATACCGGAGCACGGTTCTTTTTTTACAAGGACCCAGGCACCAGTGATGGCATTCGTGCATAAATCATTGTGGACTAGTTCTATTAGACCTAAGCTATATGTGGTGTGCACACTAAATCTTCCACCTCGATTTCAACAATGCGGAAGAGGCTAGCCGTTATTACAGTCTAACTCAATACATTCCTTTGAATATATGACAATTATTATCTACAATCGACGGTGCATTCAATTTTTATAGTCGATAAATTCGTAGCTGAGTCGAAGTTTCAAGAGTCAGGCTAGATCCAAGGATCTAAGCACTAGCTGTCTTCTCTCGCTTCGCTTGAGAGACAGAAGAATAAATACTGTATACACTCGGAGGCAAAACCGGTGTCGGGGTATTGCTCTCTTTACGCCAAGAGCGGCTAAACTACGTATGGATAAACACCGAGGCATCTCTGGTTCCTTGTATCATGTACTGTATTGTATCAAACATGTATACAAATGATCAAATATACGGAGTACGCTCGTGTTGAAACTGGAAAGCACAACGCGTCCACTTAGAAGCTACGGCGCCCATTTTTGTGTATGTGACTAAGTCAGGACGCTAGACCCAAAAAGACAGGACGTCCTTACCAACCCCCGGTTTGCTGAATATGAGTGAGTGACACATAGTTAAAATTAGCGTTGTACTTTGTGCTGAAACCATTTCATGAGTCATTTCTGGATACATGCAGGCCAAATTTCAACCGCCCACAGTGTTCACTATCCATTGATTTGCTTATTATATCTAACTAACGTAATCGGTAAGCGAACCGGCCATGTAAGCGAACCGGCCACCTCTCCAGAAAATAACTCTCTATATTGATTTACCATATTACAACGCGTCAAAATGCCACCAATTCGCAAAAAAGACCCCCTAAAATCCACTCAGGATGAGGGAAAGATCGAATTAGCTATTTCCGATTTAAAAAATGGAAGAATTCGCAGTATTCGTGAAGCTGCAAGAATCTATATGGTTGCTCGTACAACTCTTCAAGATCGAATGAAAGGAGTGCCGTATCGACAAATAACACGCGCCAACAACCATAAATTGAGTCAATCTGAGGAGGATTCGCTTGTCAAATGGGTGCTTGATTTAATTAAACGTGGATTACCGCCCCGGCACTTTCTTGTACGAGATATGGCTAATTATCTTCTCTCACAACATGGAGATCAACGGGTTGGAGATAAATGGGTATATAATCTTGTTCAACGTCGCCCAGAGATTAAATCCAAATTCTCACGAAAATACAACTACGAACGTGTCAAATGTGAAGATCCAAAGATTATACAAGGCCATTTTGACCGCGTACGAGATATAATATCTGAGTACGGCATCTTACCAGAAGATATCTATAATTTTGATAAGACGGGCTTTGCTATGGGACTCTGCGCAACTACAAAGGTTATTACTGGAAGCGATCGATATGCTTAGCCAAAGCTTCTACAGCCTGGAAATCGAGAATGGGTGACTGCAATTGAGGCAACAAATTCAACTGGATGGGCTCTGCCTTCATATGTGATTTTCAAAGTAAAGAAAAACGTATGATTAGGCTGGTTTGATGAGCTTCCGGATGATTGGAGAATCAATATTAGCGATAATGGCTGGACTACAGATCAGATAGGATTAGAATGGCTTAAAACCCATTTTATTCCTCTTACTAGTGGTCGTACATTGGGAACATATAGTATGTTGATTCTTGATGGCCATGGAAGCCATTTGACTGCAGAATTTGACCGTACATGTACGGATTATAAGATTATTCCAGTCTGTATGCCTCCTCATTCTTCACATCTCTTACAGCCTCTTGATGTTGGCTGTTTTGCAGTTTTAAAGCGATATTATGGGCAGCTTGTTGAACAACGAATGAGGCTTGGTTTTAATTATATTGACAAAATCGACTTCTTAACAGCATTTCCACAGGCTCGTACAGTGGCATATAAAGCTCAAACTATTTGGAATAGCTTCGCAGCCACCAGATTAGCGCCTTTCAATCCAGATCGAGTTCTTCAACATCTCAATATTCAATTGAAGACTCCAACCCCCCCCTCCAAGTCGATCAAGCAATACAGCATCATCCTGCTTACAAACACCTCAAAATATACGCCAATTTGTACGCCAGTCAACTACAATCAATAAGCGTATAAATAAGCGTACAGGAAGCCTGAATCAGAATGAAGAAATCAATCAGGCAGTTATACGGTTATCAAAAGCCTCGAAATACTAGCGAATGATGCTTTACTCGTACGGAAAGAAAACCGTGATTTACGAGCTGCGCATAAAAAAGAGAAGCAAAAGCGCAAAAGATCTAATAAACAGATATCTATTGAGCAAGGGATTACTAGAGAGGAAGCTCAGGCGCTCGTATAAGGTCAGGTTGAGGCATCTCATGCTGTTACTACTACTCTGGCTGAGCCGGAGCTCCCAGCTTCTCAAGCAGTCGTACGCCGCGAATTTCGCTGCAGTGGTTGTAACGTTATGGGGCATAGAATAAATCAATGTCCTAGTCGTACTAGTAGTTAGATTTTTGTATATAATTTGTACGTGATTGGGATTTGAAATCAATATAGAGTTATTTTCCGGAGAGGTGGCCGGTTCGCTTACCGATTACGTTATCGCACCACTTGCTGCTTACACATCAATATCCAAGTTTTCAGTCTGCCAACCAATCAATGCCGCAGAGGAGGACACGGTATGCGGATAGTCAACGCCTAGGACTTTTGATTGTAGCTCAATTTGCTACTAACTTATGGATCTGCCTTGATAACTTAGAAGTTGCCACGCGTCTTCTATCTCCCTCTACCGGATCTTCTCAAGAAGCCTTTGAATCCTTCCGCACCCTTGCAGCTGGCTGGCCACTACGTGAAAGGCTTCCACACACCAAAAGTGGATCAGTCCAAATCCGATGGGTCCCTGGACACACTAAAATCCCTGAGAATGAAGCAGCAGATTCTGCTGCTAAAGAGGGAGCTGCCTCTACCCCCCCCTCTCCATGCAAGTCCTCATATGCCTCGCTAAAGAGACACGCCAAGACTCAATCTCTCTCTGCTGCCCAGACACGGTGGCAGACCATAGCACCACAAACTTACCAAGATCTAGAAATAACTACATCTCCTAAGCGCCCTGGAGAGCTTCAACTTAACCGACTTGACCTTGGCCATATCATTGCAGCCCGTACTGGACATGGAGACTTCGCAGACTACCATGAACGTTTTAATCATGATGATGCTCATCTCCTCTGTCGATGTGGAGCACGAAAAGCACCTCTACATTTCTTCTTCTGCTATATAGCTAAGAGACGAGCCCCTCGTCCTCCTGGACCTCCTTCTGAGGTCATATCCTTCCTTCTAGGCACCGCGAAAGGAGCACAAAAACTAGCTACATGGCTAGCAGAGACCCGTTTTTTTGAGGATATCTGTCCTCGCCAACCTCTCCTTAGCACCTAGCTAAGTCAGCCCTACTTTTCCCTTATATCTCTCTTTTCTCTCTTTCTTTCTCTCTTTCTTCCCTTCTTTCCTTCTTTCCTTCTTTCTTTTAAACTCTCACTGCTTGATTACTATTATGGTAGAGTTATGGGTCATGGAGCGTAGGTGGACCATTGCAGCTGGCAAATATCTAAAACCCACTCGGAAGTGGACTCCCTGTAAGACCACGGCAGCTATGGAAATGCGCCAAAGAGTCCCTTATTTGTATATAAATCTGATAGGACCTGAAGCCCGAGGCTTACCCCTCGGCGGCCTATGTCCCAGTAGGGATTGGTGGAAAGCGTGCGAGTCACGATCCACGGCCGTTAAATACACACACACACACACACACCCTGAGTTGTATGTAACAAAAGAGACAAGTAATACACAGAGATTCAACGCATCGAATCATCTCCTTATTAATACTTACAAGCAACTGATCATTGATCACTATTACTGAACGATATCAATCCTCTGAGTCTATACGATCCATTCACCGATTTCTTTACAGATCCGGAGTGGCTTATTGCTCCTGCTTCAAATGGATTTATCACGGATGAGATCGCATTTGAATGGCTTCAATATTTTCAGTACTATATAAAGCCAGAATATATGTTCGAATGGCAATTATTAATTATGGATAATCATTATGAATCATACAACCCATCTCACTATACAGTTCGTTCAATACTATGAAATTTATCACATTCGATTATTCAGATTTCCACCGCATTCCACGCATCTATTACAACCACTCGATGGAGTGCCTTTTCAGCAATATAAGCACGTTCATGGAAGAGTGGTGAATCAAGTTGCTCGGCTCGGAGGCTTCGATTTCAACAAAAATGACTTTTTTGAGGAATTACGGGATATTCGAATTCAAACCTTTACTCCGCGAATTATTTACCACGGTTGGAAAGATTGAGGAATTTGGCCATATAATCCTGATATCGTATTGAGCAAATTGCCTCACCCAGATGAGGTAATTATTGATGATGGGAATACATTAATTTATGGCGAGGTCGATGACGCTATTCCCAGCTCACCAACAACGAAATCAATTTCTCCACCGTCAACGGTCACCGCGCTTCGTAGATATATCAATAAGATAGAGGAATCAATCGAGGGTATAAATGATATTTTGGAGAAATCAAAACCTGACCTCGTACGGCGTATAAAAGTCGTGAATTCAAGCAGCCTCGCCATGGCGGGATTAGGTGAGCTTCACCGCGAGGATTTTGTAAGGCTGCACGACACAGCAAAACGCAAAAATAACAAAAAAAACAAGCGCCAGGTAAAGGCCTCAGGCGCGCTCTAAGTAAAAGATGCGAATCGCCTCATAAAACGCCGCCATAACGGGGATTTATTGAGGATTCATAAACAGCACGTACTTGGGGTGCCGGAGGCGGAGGATGCTGAGACTCCAAGAGAGCCTCAAAACTCGGGTTTTTTCATTGATTCTACGGGTGATAGGTAAATCATATATGTATTCCTCATGTGTCTAGATTTTTTATATAATTTACATGGTGTTGGTGGACTTATAAGCATTAATTTGAAGAATTTGAATATCTTGAGCGTTGAGCCCGGGCTGACCCCCCAGTTTGAATAGGGTGGGGGGAGGTGAAGTGACGGGTAGCGCGAGAATCCTCACCAGAGGGTCTGAGATACTAACAGTTATGGATACCATTCCTCCATTATGACACATTTAGATTGATGCTCTCTTACTCAATGTCATTGTCACACCTTTTTCTTTTGTTATTCTCTTTGTTGTTTCTACTGGCTAATTGCTCTGATAGCTGGTTAAGTTTCTTGGATATGGCTTCACAATACATAGGAGTGTTGTTGGTTAGCTTCTCATAGATATCAGTTAATACTAGGAGAGTGAGTTGTGCTGGAGTAGGGAATCGGTATTCCATGGTGACAGAAATAAGGGAAATGGAGAAATAATTGGTAGTGTGGGTTCGCTTCTGCACATGTGCATACAAGTAGCTTAGTAACCAATTGGTAAAGTCATATTCTTCTGATTGTCTGTCTCTTCTCTTAATGAGACCCCGACGCGGTCTATATAGTCCTTGCTTGACGAGGTCACGTGTACCTTCACGTGACCTCTCCTTGGTTCGCGTCGGTGCCAGGAATCTCGATTGCACCTATAAACCAACAGGTAGCCAATATTACAATTGATCGTATAGTGCGTAGATCTAAAATTGGCCGGTTGGTGAGTGTCTTGCGTACTCCGTACATAGGGATTTGTCATCATGTCAAGTGGGTCTGTCGACGCGACGGTAAATTTTTGTCGGAATTGACAAAATTACTTGTTGCAGTGGGGCATTTACACGCTAGTAATTTATTATATCGCGTAGTCTATATTATTGGTTAACCAGTTTTGCTACGTCACATATTATTTACTAATAAATTACAATCATGTGATCTTTGAAATTCTGGCGATCAAAGTTGATGTGACACTACACTTTTGTAATTTTCCAGCACCCTATCCGTACGCCCACCAAAAGACATCCTCCAATACGGAAATGCCAAGGTTCCACGTCCTACCTATCACTCTCTTCATTCATCTTGAAATAAAGAACTCATCATGCTTGCCCGTCCTTCCAGTTCTCTCATTTAGCACCTTAACCCGATATAGAGAGGGTTCGTGTGGACTAAAAATCAGACCGTTTGGCCAAAAACGGCACCCCGTGAACGGGTCGGCAATTGAGTGGCTATTCCTGGACAGATGGGAATTAGCGTATCAGATATATCCATCAGTGATTCCGAGGCTAATTACAGTCGCAACCCCCAAGTTATGTAACTAGAGAGAAATATAGAGATTCAACGTATCGAATCACATCCTTTTCAACACTTACAAGCAGCTGGTCATTGATAACTGTTACTGGACGATAACAATCGTCTGGGTCTTCACTGATTTCTTTACATTTCTTATCCTAGTAATCCACTATCTATGATTAGTCTAGAATAAACCCACCAATTCGACAATTTCCGGCTGACAGTACATGTAGCTGTAGACCCTAGAAAGAGGATTTGCCAACACTAAATTCATCTGTCCATCGTCTAGCCTTTGTACTGTAGTAATACCGTATCTAGATAGATTTAAACCCAGTTCATGTCGAATATTCTTAACGATCAATTTGTCGTAGTTTCTGCAGTTTTTTCTTTTTCTTTTTTAGCATTTGAATGGTTTCTGTTGTACAGTATTGGAATATATCTAATGGAACTAAAGTTCTGTCAAAAAACAATGACTCTCATAATCCCACAGGCCAGCCCGAGCAATTACTGTTCTCTCCTCTTGAATATCAAATTCAACTGGCCCGGCATAAGAGCAAAATTATCCTTCATGTTCCCCTTCATTGCGGCTTGCACTTCTTCCGTTGTCATCGAGCTTGGAAGTGAGATATCGTATGTATGAATGAGTTTGGCTAGTGTCATGCGTAGATTGAGCATAGCCAAGGGCCTACCGACACAGCTATATTATCCTATATCAGGAGCAACGGAGTTGTGGTTAGTATTGGTCGTGACTTTTGGCTTATTTAGGAAGAAGGGGATCTCTTTACCGATAGTAAATGGCGCAAACGAATCTTCATATTTGATCATTTCGCGCTTGGAGTACCATCGCTCCGGGATGAAGTCGTCGGGCCTTTCGTACAGATCTTCGCCTAAAACACAAGCACTTAGTCAGATTCTTGTATACCATATCCACAAGGTGAAAAGTGTGAAGGGTGAAGACTGACTTCGTCCCAGAACATAATGAGGCGTTGAGACTACGACATTCCCTGGAATGTACGTCTCCTCGTCTATCCACACCCCCTCAGCGGGTGTTAATCGCCATAATGCAGTAGGTATAGGTGGGTAGAGGCGGAGAGTCTCATTGATAATACCGTTCAGGATATTTAGGTCTTGGATGTGCTGAGTTCTGATTTCTGTCTCACCCTCTGGTAGGGATGCGGAAATTGCCTCGCGGAGTTCCTTTATAGTTTTTTGAGGGTGGAGTGCGAGTTTGTAAAGGGCATATACTATGGAGGTGGTATCACTATTAATGATGGGTTAGATCATGCTTGGGTAGTTAAGTTGGCAAGGAAAAACTTACCTTCTAGCCACTACAAGTAACTGTGCGTCTTCGTGTAGCACTCGCTTCTTAGCTGGCGTTAGTTCCCTACCCTTGCATGGACTGAGTAGGGACGATGCAATGATTTGCGATTCTGGTTTCTATTATACCTATTAGCTGATTCTTGTGCTCTATATTGAATAACAGACTTACCAATCTACAAGACTCCATAGTACCATGGAGATGATGCTCCCCATGATGGAAATAAGTGATGAATCCTACGGCACCTAATCCGGCTGCGGCGAGTATGCCCAAGCATACCATTATGCTACAGTATAGCTCCTCCAATTATCTTGCGCAACGAACTCGGAATTCTGTTAATGGGCAGATAACATGAATCTAGATATTGAAAAACGGTACTTTATATCTTTCAGCTTAACGATCACATATGAGTGGATTATATATCTAAATATCAGGCGTCTATCAAGCTATGGGTTCTCTTACTGTGCTCACAGCATGATGGGATGCACTAAGGAACAGGCGGCGGCTGATTTCTTAGATTTCCGACACACCATTCCTGGCTCCGATATCACAGTCTTCTCAGGCGGACCCAAGCTCGAAAACGGACATGCGGGTGGTGGCTATGTCGGATTTCAAGCACATCACTAATTCCTCCGTTCCTCTCTCTCTTAGACCTAGGAAAGAAGTTTTTGATACGGAAGAAGAAGCCGCTCTAGCCGGTGCTCAGGCAGCTCTCTCAACAGCCCGATTTGCCACTAATATGTGGATCTGCCTTGGCAACCTGGAAGCTGCCACGCGCCTTTTAACTCCCTCCACAGGATCTTCTCAAGAAGCCTTTGAATCCTTCTGCGCACTTGCGGCCACCTGGCCACTTCGTGAAAGGCTTCCTCATACCAAAAGCGGCTCTATCCAAGTTCGATGGGTCCCCGGACACGCGAAAATCCCTGAAAACGAGACGGCTGACCTCGCTGCCAAAGAGGGCGTTGCCTCTACCTCTCCTCCTCCACACACAATTTCATATGCCTCACTAGAGAGAAATGCTAAGGCTCAATCCTTTGCTGCTGCTCAAACTCTATGGCAGAACGTGTTACTACAGACATACCAAGACCTTGGAATCACTACATCTCCTAATCTCCTAAGCGCCCAGCTGAGCTTCAACTCACCCGACTTGACCTCGGCCATATCACCGCGGCCCGTACTGGACGTGGAGACTTCGCGGACTACCATGAAGGATTCAACCATGAAAATTGTCAGATAACCGGGATATCCGGCGATATAGAAGATAGGCTATTTGATCAGGTCATCCAGTCACCTCAAGCTACCTACACTTCAGCAAATAAGGAGTCATCTTCTTATCAAGACTCAATATAGCCCTCAAAGTTTACCCCTCATGATAGCTCACAAAGGACCCCGCCAAAAGTGTCTATAAAGGACCCGGCATTGAACCTGATGTATGAGACAGAGAGACAGAGGGAGAGCTCAATACATACAATCTTGCTAGTCACTTCTTTTCTTTGATCCTAGTAAAACACTCTTCAGGATTGGCCTGGAATAAACCGACTAATCCGACAATTAAGAGTCTGACTACCCCTACCGGCTCTATATCAACAGGTTGTCCAACGTTACCGCCGAGTATAAGCTCAATTCCCCAGAGGATTGGGACGATTGACAGAACGAACTTCTCAATCGGGCAAGAGCCAACGATCTTCTTCCTATTCTCCAGGGAACTGAGAGACCAATCAAGAAACCTGTTCGACCAAAGATACAGGACTATCTACCTGAATCCCAGAACACTACACAAACCCGTGTAGGTGCAGCGCAAGGAACGCGTCAGAACTCTACTCAATCGACCCAAACCACTGCGACTGAAGATACAACTGACGATTGTGCTGAGTAGAGGGCAAGAAATGACTTCAGCCTACGTCTCAACAACTACAAGATGGAGTTCAGTGAGTCGGAGGTTCAGCGTAGAGACATCGACAAAATCTTCGAATGGATGAAGTGGACCGTGTGTCACAGCCGTCTTAAGACCTGTGTGCATGTGACACACAGCTGGAAGGAAGCATACAATAACTTGAAGACGCAAGTTGGACAATAACCAGCATATAAAACCTTTTAGAGGCACTCCGCGAGATCCGGAGGCTTGGTTGATCAAGTGGGAATTTAAGGAAGGAAGAAATCCATGTCCTTCGCCCAAGATGTGTGACAACTAGTAGACTTGGGGTTCTCACTGTTCCAAGCAATACGGTCATGACGTCTCAAGTCGAGTTTCAGGTGCACCAGGTGAAGGTTTATATGTTTGAGGATGCCTTTTTGATTCTATACCTCGTTGCAAATCCGGATTATCTGACAATTCGACCACTAGATGAGGCGATCTGTCAAACGGTTCCTTAGGGTTAGGGTTAGGGATCACAATCGTTCGAAGAAGGATGATGTCAGATAATCTGGATTTCCAACAAGGTATAGAATCCATAGGCCATCCTCAAACATATAAAACTTCACCTGGTGCACCTGAAACTCGACTTGGAACGTCATGGGTGTATTCCTTGGAACAGTGAGAACCCCAAGTCTGTTAGTTGTACACATCTTGGCAAACATATCTATATAACACGGCTTTGGAACCTGATGTACGGAAGAAGGGGAAGAAGACACGATCTTGCGAGTCACTTCTTATTTTGACCATTCTTGTAAACAATTTTTCAGGATTGGACTGGAGTTAACCCACCAATCCGACAGATGACGCAGCGCATTTGCTCCAGATAAAAGGGGTGGACCTAAACCGGCCTGACCTGCATGCGGAGTTATGCACTTTATTGACTTCTGCTTCTATATTTTTGGTTATAAGGCTCCTCAAAAGTTCGAACCAAGACTTTGGCTTCAACAAAGAGCTGATAGATGGCTTCAACAGCAATGCACCACTAGCAAAAGAGATAAGACGCGTACTAACCAAAGAACAGGGACAGGCTCCTTATCAAAGGAAAGAGCGATCTCGCTCTAGGAGTCGATCCCAAGAGCGACGAGAACCTATAACTCAAATACTCAGAATGAGGTGACTTTCCAAGGAGAAATGGCAAGTTCGAATTGACACTCTAAGACGGCAGTAGGCAGCTGCAAATCAACTTGCTATCTTCGTACGGAAAAGGATTTGGTTGCACTGTCAATCAACGAATATCCTTTAAAACATTCAGCTCTATTGGATTCAGGGTCATCAATTCACGTTTTTAATGAGATAGAAAGGTTTGTGAACCTCCGGAAATCAACGGTAGGAGACTCTCTATGGGCAGGCACCCACCAAGTACCTGTCTTAGGATATGGAGAAGTGGATATCGAAATCCACGGCCTTGGTGGAAGACTTCAAATTCTGCGTTTTTATAACGTGGCATACTGCAAGGACTTTGTGGCAAACCTGGTGTCTTTCCAACTACTAAGAAAGCAAGGAATCTGGTGGGACACCAGAAGAGGCTTCGACTGCCTTCGGAACAAGGAAAATCAAGTCCTTGCATATATGAAAGAGAGGGAAGATCAATTTGTACTCGAACATATCGCCAACGACCATCCTCTCGTAAAAATGGCCTTCATGATACGACGGCACCGCTTTAATTCGTGGACAGTCAGAAAAGAACGAAAAGCTAACGCTAAGAAATGGCACGTTTGCTTTGGCCATCCTGGACCCCAAGCTATCAAACACCTTGCCACAACGACAAAAGGTGTAAGAGTGACTGGCCTATCCGAAGGTCCTACCATCGTGCAGTGCGAAGCCGGTGGAAGGGCAAAAGCCAGACGAATCATACGACGAGAAGAAAGAAATATTGTGGAACGACCTGGCGTGCATCTAGCGATCGATTATTCATGACTTTCAGAAAAGCTCAATGAATGGAGAAAAGATATTGATGCTTATAACCGATCGATTCCGCGGTTTTATCTGGGACTTTTATATGACGTCGCATAAAAGCATGGAGATCTTAGAAACTCTAAAATTATTCTTTAAATATCTGAAAAAGCACCATGATGTTAGTCCGATCAAGATTGAGATGGATAATAAGATATTCTTACACCGTCCTGAGGTGAAGGAGTGGCTGATTACCAAACATGTTACTATCAAGCACTCAACGGCGAATAATCAAGGACAAAATGGTGCCGCTGAGCGCTCAGGGAGTGTCATCAAGGACAAGGCTAGGGCCATGAGAAACAGTGCAAAGTTACCTGAGGATTTGTGGTCAGAAATATACCGAGCCTCAATCTATCTTTATAACCGTACCCCCAAGTTCATGTACAACTGGAAAACGCCATACGATAGGTTCCATACTTGCGTTGCTTTGCAAAATAGAATTTGCATACAAGATCAGAAACCTCAGCTTGCTCACCTGAAGGTATATGGCTGTAAAGCATATACCCTCACATCGGGGTATCAACTCAAGAAAAATCGACTCCAACGCTTCAATCCGCGAGCATGGGTAGGCTATCTCGTCGGATATGACTCAACAAATGTTTATAGGATTTGGAATCCTTCGACAGGGAGGATCGTGCGAGCAAGGGACGTTATTTTTAACGAGGACGAAGTCTTCAGTGGAGATATCCAAGATATCAAGGATGATCTCCTTCATGTGTCTGTTGAAGAACTGACAATCTTGCTGAACAAGATAGATATCCGAGTACAGTCAGGTGAAGTCGAAGATAATGCTAACTTTGGAGATGAGATGGAGGATTTAGTGTTTGACGGAAATAGGCACAGCGATGAGCGTACGACAACAGGCTCGGTGACTGGTTCTGGATTTGAAGATTCAAGTCAGCTTGATTCGGACTATCCAAGCGGCCCAACTCTGACGCCAGGAGAAGGATTGTTAGAGGGGATTGATAAATATGCTTATCCTACACCTCCAGATACGCCTCCGAGCGCACTGTTGGCGGCTAGCATCACTATCATCCGTGAAAATGACCTCAGCCTCCGTCAGAGCTCTAAGCACGCAGCTGGAACGTCAACTGGCGGGGTCAGGCCCAGAGGGTCGCTCGTTCAGGAAGCAACCATTAAGGAAGATCCCAGAGGGGCTCTTGATAGTGTAGGCACGACAGATCCAGAGGATCGCGTGCTGAGTTTGGGGACAGGCCCAGAGGGTCGCCAAATCTTCGTGACTCCATGGCAGGTCTCAGAGAGGCTCATGGCAGGCATATCCTTGAGGACGGATCCAGAGGGCTCCGTCCAGGTGCCGGCAAGGTCCGTACGATATCCAGCTCCGTAACGCAGCCGTCACACCTTACGAAGGTTAGTGCCTAAGGCTTCAAATAGGTGATACTCACAGGTCTACGCTATAAAGCCGATGGGTTCTTTGAGTTAAGAAAGGGTTCCTGTAATCAGAACTACGTATCACTGGTCACGCAAAGCTAAGCAGTGATGGATAAGTTTTAGCATTAGGTGTGAAAAAATAGACAGATAGAACCTAGGAAGGTTTATCTGCAGGGTATAATATTTTCTCAATGTGCGTTTCAACACTTTCGTATGAACACCTAACACATGTGCAATCCCAAGGATGCCCAATGAACTAGCCACTCGTAATATAGAACTTAGAAAGAAACACGTGCATATGGCACTTCTCCGGAAACGAAAGGTCAAAAGCTAGGTCGATATAAGTTGCTACACGCGTCTCCTGAAAAATATTTCGCCTGAGAGGGTCGAATCCCCTCCATCCATCGGTACTAATGAAGCTATTCCACTATAGCATGGGTTTGTGGATCAGTATATACCATCATACTGTTCTAGTATCATAGTACCTGTAGAGTGGAGGAAAAGAATCGTTCAGGTGATATTCGCGATACTGTGACATCGACGGCACAGGCTGTGCCCATATATATGGTAATGATGGCTGTGGAAGTTGGATTGGAAGTTGGACTTCCTGTTTTGGACGCAAAATATGTGAGCGCCTACCACGGGCTTGACAAGTCGGGCACATTCTGATGAAGCGAGATATGATATCTTTTGGTACCCTAATAGTAGTATATGATTAGAAATAACTATATAAGAATACCTGCTCTGTCTGTTGCGTAGATGGACGAGGGAGTTTATTAGACCCATCTTACCAAGAATATGTTTTATGCACTTCGCTTGATGTCTTGTCGCGACCTCCATGTCCACATAGTTGGTGTGCGTGGGTTAATATCTGAAATAGGTTTTCTTGAATTGCCACTGGTTTCCCTTTGTGACATATCCACCGTCCATCACGGCTAAGCTTGAACATCCGCCTCGCCCAAAATCTAGTCAAATTATGTTTTAGCATGGACACCATGGAAATCGGTAGAAGCACACAGTGTTAGAAAAGTAGTACAGTACGCACCTAAATTGAGCTGTTTGGACGGTAATGTCCCGTGGATTTGTTAGAACAGTGTGGATTTCACTAGCTAGGTTGGCAGAGATCAACGCCTTACCCCGCCTTTTTTCCGAAAGATAACTAAATCATAAGCTCGGAATATAAAAGTCATCTGGTAATTTGGGTTATCACCTTGTTATTTGCTTCTTAAATCCATCAACTGGCGGGAATCCCTCTAGTGGTAGATGGATACGCTCTGACAACATTGTGCGCCCGTCTATTGAATCCTGGCTCTCGATTTTATCCTTCTGTATCGTAGCAAAATGTGCAAAATGTGTCGACCGTATGTCTCCAGGATTTCCCGACTATCCCGGGGTCCTATAAGAATAATAAGCTGGTTCAGGTGCCAGTCAAGCTTGAAAGAGGAATATTGAAAATACCGAGAACCGGCTAGGCAAAGACATCACCCATGGACCGAAAACGACTTTTTAGCACACACGAGCTAAAGCTGCGTCTCACAGCCATTAAGTTTGTATTTGCAACATTTTCTAAATACTCGTATCTCGGGAATATAATGATTATCTCATGCCAGCCAATCGCACCCACGTGCCATTCAGGTTTTTCTTTGTTCTGACCTAGTCTAGAGACCTCGCTCGCTGCGGGGTTGGCAAATTTCCGGTAGCTTACAAGGGCTCAACCCAATCACATTCTACGACTACCGGATCATGTACATCTTGATTGCACGAGTATATACTTTCCTTGCTCTGGAATACATCTACCATCAGGCTGCGGGGTGGGCAACAAGACTAGATGCATAGTACCGTAGCCATGAGCCTTCTAAATTGCGTGCCAATTCAGGAATGCTTTGTACGACCTCTACTGGAGCTAGTTGCACGTTTGGGGCTCGATGCCAAATCGGACTGAGCAGCTGTTTCCATTGGATTCCAAGTTTTGAATTCATTAAGAACTAATGCATATTGAGAACCTTCATTTCGTGGTATACACGACCAATAGTAGACTTCTGCCAAGATCATTCTACTTTGACCTAGGTAAAACCTGGTTCTCTACGTACACTATCGATGCCGGTGGCAGGTGTTCTTTATCCTCTAACCGAGCCCGCATTGATTGTAGCCTAGGCCTTGCTGATTTGCTACAGGCAAGTACCAAACTGCTAAAGGTGTAACCAAATTTGAATCCCAATTTTCTAGCTTTCAAGGGAAAATTTGACACCCTTGCCTTTAGGGTGGAGGCCCAGATTACAACCGATTTTTTGCTCTTTTCTCACCTATCACTTTACATAATCATGAAATTCAGCTAATATCTAACTCACCAGCGGGGTGATAACATTCCATTGAGTGCAGTAAGGTTATTAACTTATCAATCCCCGGAAGTAGCCTAACTAATAGTCTATAATTTACATAATAGTTGTGTAAGTTTCAAGGGCGCGGTAGAACAGAAATATCAATACGTACTTGTTGTCTTTGAGTGGGTAGGAGCCAGGCTTTTAGCAGACCTCCTGCATTCCGGGCCTTGCGGTCCAATCGGGCCTTCAGGTTCGATATGGTTCACCGCCATTCAGTCTATGTTTGAATTGCGATGGTCAGGCAAGGGCCGCAAGGCTGAGACATTTATATTTACCTGTGTACTATACGTATTCGAATTGCTGCTACATAAAATAACGCACGCTCATCCTCCAATCCATAACAACCGTTAATATAAGCTCTAAGATAGCCCACTAAACATTGTGCCAATTAGGAAGTATCATTGATACAAAATGCGGTCAGACACGGCGGGTCTCGCAAATACGGGCTTTTCTCGGTAGATAGCGACACTATGCCTAGCGCGCGAAATCCCTGGTGTCAGACCTGCACTAGGTGTGAATCCGTCTAGTCCGGATTCGCAAGCCCACCGGATTCGTCTGGCTCCGCCTTGCAGCTCTTTGCTAGTGCATAAAATTCATAAGCAGGAGACTTATACGTACGTAATATCTAGTAAGGTTTGAAAGAAGATAATGGATCCAGATAGTAAATTACGGATTCGTGTATTGTTCCAGTCATGTTATGTGCTTGGTGCAAATTCAGAAATAATACGATAAACCTTGGCCAGACACTTATCTTTGATCCGAAACAGAGCCTATCAGATTCGAATAACTTTCGGGGCCCGATTATCCCGGCTCTACTAAGTCTTTTATCACCAGCGTGGCTGGACATGATCCATACCATACATTTGTTGACGGCGAAAAATATGCACAGTGATTGGCTGATTCACATGTCTCAGCTACCCACTATAACTGTCTGGCCCCACCAAGGGTGCGCTAAGCGACGGGGCACTCGCACGACACATCCGGGAACGTATACCCCAAGGATCCGCGCAATCCGAGTATAGTCAGCGATACTGGTCTTGTACGTGAATACATGCTTTGGTATGCTATCTACTTGATTATGCTAACAATCTTGGAACGCTAGAAACGGAATGGAAGTAATAGCGGACGATCAAGCACCTCGAGGTGCCCGCATTTTCCTTAACTTTGTAGAAAAACATCAACACTCACTCCATTTCCTTGATCGCGATCGTGCCTACCTGATCGCTGAAGTGGACCCCACTCTAGCCAATCAAGTATGGTGGCCAGAACGTGACGCAGATATCGCGGACATGTTCCTTTTTATGCTCAAATCGCATTGGATAACCGATAAATACTATGAGGAGTATCCGGACTCGGACTTTACGGAATTATGGGAGGTACGGGAAAACCGAGGAGTCAACTCTCAGGGAGGGCTCCGTAAATACGCAGACAAGCATGGGATGGATTATAACAGGCTTCGAGATATAGTTCAAGTCACGCAGAAAGCGCGTGCAATAGAGGCGGAAATGGGAACTCCGGGCCTATCGAAGAGCATGTATTTTGCCTTCAAACGACTGAGGGCTGTGAGATTCGAGGAAATTGGGCCATTCTGTGTCCTATTTCGGACTAGTGAATCATTCGAAATACTCAAGCTTTACGCACCTACGGCCCTCGCGCTATGGGACGGTTACGCAGCTATAATGGATCGGCACGGACGAAACCGGTGAACTGTCGGATAACATTGCAACCTATGGACGTTCTAGACTGCTCTCAAGCTTTCTAATAAGGGGTGTTGCATGGAATGGCACTACTTTGACAGGGATGTCATCTCTCTGAATCATGAGGTGCTGCCGTTCACAGGAAAAGGTCTGTAGGACAAATAGACCACTACTACTTTCATTGGGCCAACTCAAGCACATATCCGAGAGCATAAAGAGTACCATGCCTTCGCGTAGCTCCTGCTGCTTTGATTTCGTCTACGCCATTTGCATTCAGGAGAGAACGTATATAGTGTATCTATATAATCCATGTAAGCCTGCAGCCCTGCGGACGCTGAATTGCACATTGTTTCTGTGAGTAACATACCTCTGGTTCAAGTAGGCCATGCTCCATGAATTCGATGAGGGCTTCTGATAATTGAGTATTATAGCTGCCTCTAGTGTAAAGTGTGGTCTCTCGATTAGTTCGGAGAATAGTATCCAACCACTCTGATACGTCGGTAGATGGACCACCCCATTCTTTAATAATATATCCCTCGTAGTAAAAAGTCATCTCTTCTCTCTGTGTTGCGTCATCCTTAACGAGCCCCGCGATTTCTCCGAGTCACATTTTTCTGCCCGATTACGTAATTAGACACTGGCCAGAACGTGATTTAGGGTTGTTAGGGTTACATCTTGTATGAATTCAGAATTCATGGTATGAACTGTGACAGCCAACATACCTGCCTAATGTCGTTGTTACAATAAGTTGGATGCGAAAACAGAGTGGCAAAAATATTGTGGACCTTCCGCTGGCCATGGTAAAGCATCGCCACAAATCAACATGAATGTCTCTGATATGGAATACATGCTGCGAAGTAGGGAAGATAGGTCTCTACGTATCTGCACTCAACCCTAAGATAGAATTAACGTTCCACACAAGCTAGCATACGAGGCCATTCAGCTTATGTACTACTTAATCCTTCATACAAGCCCTAGAGCCAACCGACTAGGCCAAAAAGCGCACCCATACTACTAGATGATCCCGTATGTTAGGAAATAGCCAGGGAGATGATCAGCATGACGTGATATTCTGGAGAAAGCGAGTTCTCTAGCCTAGACCCTAGAGCCAGTTCACGTAACCCAGCAATCGAGCTCCTGTGTTGACAAGCAAGAGAAACCGTAGAGCACTTCCTCTTTCGATGTCAGAAGTGGACGGCATACCGGACAGAAATGCTGCGATGTACCAACACCCACCGAGGCAACATATCCTTCTTCCTGGGAGGAAAATCACCTTCAGATAATCAGAACTGGACCCCAAACTTCGAAGCCGTACGGGCCTCAATACGGTTTGCAATCGCCACGGGCCGACTCGACGCCACTTAACCATATAGACGAACACAAATCAACCACTCTTCCCGCTCTAACTCACGCCAACCACCTCGTGCCAGACACGGTAGACGCGCTTCAACTGTCAACTGCCGAAGATAGGATGTTGAACACTTGAAGAAACGCCTTCAAGCCAGCTACTAACAAAATTACTAACCTATGAGCATCTGCTACAATACTGACAGATGAGATGACATATATTAAAAGCGATCATGTATGGGCTTTAAGGAGGCATGGCATATATATTACGACATGTATTAGTAGATTAGTGATAGTTGCCCTTTCGGCTTGGCCGCTGGGCGTTAATATATTGTGTGTGTGTGACGATAATTAGAATTTCCAGTTTCCGTTACAGTGGATAAGACGTATTGCTCGATATGATCCCATAATGTGCAAGTTACCCTAGTTTTTGATAGATGTTGCCCTATCTAACAAGTTGCGTAAAAAATGCTTAATTTCTGGATGATCCTGGTTCTTTGATGATCGATCATCTTTAAATTCTTGTTACGAGAATATGATCCAAGCAAAGCATTGGGCAATCATTGAGGGTTATTTTTACACAACATGCTCCCTATATCCTCCTTAACAGGATTCGAAGAGGCCACATGCCCGTAGTGCCAGGCTGCACCCTCACGCCTTAGATAAATCAAGTATAGACTTCTTGGGATATATTACTGTACCAACACTTCTACTGCGGTCCATAATTCCTCGCACGAGGATCTATGAGCTCGCCTGTAATGGAAAGGTATAAAGAGCATCGACTTTCTCATGTATTGATGGATATAATCAGCTCAGAACACAACAATCGCACACATTCTACAATATAAATCGAAAGGCAAACTTAAATACTCTCTTAAGATTCAAAATGATCTTTCCCGTCATCTCGTCTCTCGCTCTCCTCGCCACCTCGGTGGCCGCCATGCCGAGCGGTTTCGTAGCTCGTCAAAACCTTACAGTCATTCTCGAAATCGGTTTGACTGATAAACAATGACAGTCTTCATATTGCCCCACTGCCAAGGCATCAGTCTTAAGTAGATCATTACGTCATTTGTTCCAAGCGGCCGCTGCTGTAAGTTACTGGTTGTATTAAACAGGTAACAAACGGTATTATATCAATATTATACATATATGATTTTTTTTCTTATCTCCTATACACGAGCCTAAAACAAAATTGGTGTAGATTTAAGGTTAGTGTTGTACTGTCCAATTAGACTCATCCTTGTTACGTAAGGAGTATGATCGTCCGACGTGCCACGTGGGATTTTCCTGGCTCCCTATGAAGTGCGGAGCTGGACTTGACATAATAGAGTTCGAAGCTTACAGTAAATTGTAAAGAGATGCTCAATGTGTACAACTTTCTTTAGGATAGTTGTGTAGTACAATGTTTACCGGTCCTCGCTTCCAGTTTCTTGTGACACTATTTCCGTTTGGTGGAGTATTTCTAGCAGAAGCACCATGTTGATTACTCGCTCTAAATCATCCATGGATCTTTCAACTGAAGTCCAAAGCTCATCAATTCCTCCACAGGAGGTTCTCAAGCTTAGCAGCAACTGGGGCCAGTTCGCTGAGCGTGCTAGCAGTCATGAACGAGCCGTTCAAGTCAATATACGGTGGACTTCATTGAATATTGAGAGGATGACTGGAAAACTCACAAATATACACTCTTTTAACCGTGTTCACATATGTCGTCAATGCCCTTACTGCTTCATTTCCACATTCTACAATGTATAAGTTCTCTAATCCCCTTCCACTCACGATCAAGGTCTGGACAATGGGGCTGTATAGCTGTAACCGTCGTCTTGCACGATACAGATGTTGCATCTGGGATATTTGAAGCGTTTCGCTCGCGAATTTTATCAGGTGCTCATACTGAGCTGTTAGAAACACTCAATCATGAGTAAAGACATACGCCAAAAAGGAGCGCAGGAAATTAATTATTCGTACAAGTGCATTCAAAGCCGTTGTTGAAAGCGGGTCAGAAGCTTCTCCATAATCTATCAAACGACTTCCAGGCATTCTTTTCTTGGAATAGGAATTCGATGAGGATTTGCTCAGACGAAGATGCTCAATTATTTGCTGCGCTATGGTGTTTGTCAATCGAGTGATGTTTTTCTCATCAGCGTGCTTGGAAGTATTGGAAACATTATCATCGAGGCCGAAGTGAGACTCCACTGTGATTCCATCGGCTTCGCCTGCCGGGGTCTCAGCGGTTGTAGATGACGGCGGAGAGTAATCCAGAACGCTGTCAATATCGTTCTGCGGGTCTACACGTGGAAAAATGATGTTAGGCTGGTCTTTTGTAGCGTTGGATGGGAATTTGATTCTAGCCGAAGCACAATCGACGAGGCTTAGGCTATCCGGAACGACAATAATTGACGCCGAATCATCGGACATGTCAGTTAACGTGAGGTTTAGAGTGGAACCGCTGTTAGTTAGCATTCTTTCAATGTCCACCTGCGAGAGTATAGTATCTAGCGAGATGGTTGAGGTTGTTGTATGCGAGCGGCCCATGGCATCTTTTAGCACCCTGGTCATCTTCAATTCCAAGCTCTTGAGAACGTGGTTATTCTTGCCCACCACTTCCTCCGTGCTTTTAACTATGCGAATAACATCCGCCATTGATTTGCTGCACATAATTATTATTAAACCTGACCAAGATTTATCTTTAAGGTGACGAGCTATGGTATGTACAGTACCTATTCAGTGCATTTAGAAGCAAATGCAGCGTCCCTTTTTCGATTTCCAATCTGGCCAGGGCATCTTTCAATTTCTCTCCCTCGAACACATGTCTAACCTGATGCCAAATCTTTTTGATCGTAAAGCTTTCGGATCCAGCCAGACTAACGCTCTTCAGTTGATTTTCTACCACACTGAATGATTCAACGCAATGTACGACTAAGCGCTCGAGGTCATTCTGGTCTGCCAAGGGGAGCTGCGATACATCAGAAAAACAGATTCTGAAGCTGACATAATGCAATATTCATCCCATATAAGGAACTGGCAATGGCCCTAACCTCAGCGGGTGCGTCTATGACAGAGGATATGAACTGATAGAAAAGTTTGCACGCTGAGCCACAAATGGAGATGAGGCCTGCAACAGAGGGAGCGGCAGTGACAGGGTCTGACATGATACTAACAGCAGAAGCTTGACAAGATCATAGACGTCCAAAAAGTGAAGATATGCTTTTTCTAGGGTCAGCACAAGGGTAGGTTCGCGGGGTCAAAGAACATTCAATCAAGCCTTGTGCGACAGCCAACCACAGTGCAGTGCATGTAGGCGGTGGAGCCCAAAGAAATCAGAAGAATACTGCGCTAACCAGATATTTTAGAATATACATAAGCGGCTTGGCAGTGGGTCAAATAATTGAAAGAGTGTGAAAAAAAAGTGAATGTTACGAATCAACCTGCATGACGCTAAAATACACTATGATCAGGAAGGAAAGGTCACTTTGGATTTGCGAGCGTATGAACCATACGATAACAAGACAAGTGGAAGGATGTCAGGCTGAGACACATTGGTATGGGACACGCACCAAGTCACGTGAAGATATGAATAGTATACCGATATCTTGATAAGATAAAGGATACTACGAAACAATGGGATACTATTGGAGAATCAATCATAGTATCGTAGTAAGGTATATCGTAGTATGCTACGATACTACGATATGAGCACTACGAAATGAGAGGAGTTGGATATATAAGGACACTCTTTTACTATCATGTATTTAACTCTTCATAGCTCTTTGACATAAGTTACTGTTGGTTTAGCTACGTCCCGTATTACGAAGCGTAGGATATCGTAAGCTAGGGCGATCCAACTGCCCTACGTGGTGAGCCTTGCTATATAGCACGAAATGTAATATTATAAAAGACTGACCCCCGAAACTAGGGGGGGCGGGGTGCCTAGATACATTATATGGTGTTGGTCGCTCTAGCGCACGGAGAATAGTAATCCCGACCAGTTCGCGTACGAATCGACGGCGTGCTACAGCGCCGTATAGTGATTCGTAAGATCGCTATTCAAACAGTTACTTGAATACAACAGTGAGAGTCAGCAAGGCATTCTAACTCGTACGGGCACCAGGCTGTACGGGGGATCTCTTCTATCTTAGTTACGCTTAAGACTTCCAAGCACCAGTTCGACTATTGTTACTTCGTTTACTCAAGCTACTCTATTGATTACTACCTCAAGGAACCTTTGTGTGGTTCAATTAAGCTTAACGTACCTTGACACAACGCTGTTTAACTAAGGTGGATCCAGGTCCGTGACAGTGAAGGCATTTTCGACTCTACCTGTACTTATGATAGGTTTTGACCCCGCAAACAACGTATCCGCGTCCCTGGATGGCACTTGGGAACCAATTTGGTTATGCATCCCCATCTGTGGTATCTTCGACCGTGACACGTAATCTGTTTATCGCCCATATGGTAGCCCCTTCCCTCGACCGCACTTCCGACATCTAGCCTGCAAAGCACGCATGGGCTGATCGGGCCCACACTTCTCGCAATCCGCTAATATCGGGCAAGTGATATACGAGTCAAGCAGGTCTTTCGTAAACGCTGGAACTTGTGATGCGATGTTATCGTATTTTTCCAAATTTGAGTTATCGCGCAGTGCATCTTCAATTCTTTCCCGCGAAAAGCGTACTGCAAGAATTCTCAGTCTGCTTTGCGGGAGCGTCCGCTGATAGACGTCTGGAATAGAATCGAGAAACTCGACATAGTCGAAGTCATTCTTAAGTCTGTCATAATATTTATTTGCCGCTAGATCACACAAGGTTTTCACATCATACTTGTCCGCCAGCGCGAAGACTCTTGCGTGATACTGCATGGGGGAAAGATCGACACCTTCGTGATCCTTCTCAGAGATCGTATAGTCACCAGTATAAAGGAACTGCACAAATCTGTCGACAATAGGACTCGATTCATCTATGATTTCGTATATCGCTGATTTTGCCTCCTGGCCCAGGTTAGGCTGCTCACCACTCTCTTGAGAGCATGTTACTTGCCTGGAAACCCCCAGTACAGGCAGCATGCAGAACTGGCGATTGTGAACAGATTATTGCTTTGTGGACCTCATATTTGACCCCTTCACAGACAATTGTAAGGTCAGAGAACTCCCTAAGCTCCCTGATCCTATACGATACAGTATTAGGAAACAGCGACTCAAGTTTTAGCGCAACTTACCTTGTGAGGACACGCAAAGCCCATTGATCGCTTGTCAAAGTCTGCCCTACTGCTTGTTGGGACATAGTGGGAAGTTATGAAGTCGATGAGATGTTTCTAAATGACTTGTTGATTGAGGAACGTCACTTATTGGGAACATGGGGAAACTCTGAATCACATTTATCAGTGCCTTGTAAAGGAGTTTCAAATGACGTTGTATTTAGGAGCCACGCCAAGACACGTGTTTTAAATGTGCGAGTAGTTTACCTGTATTTTCGAATAGAACGTGTAACAATACCGTCAAGCGTAACTTTCGGATTAACATTATTACTGAACTAAGCCATATATATACTAGCGTGTCTCTGATCACGTCTATAGTGTGGAGTAATGATTATTTGATTGTCAAGCTGATTATGCAACTTACTGTATCTCATAACGAAACAGAGCGAATTAATTAATGAACATTATTCAATAAACCGGGCAAAAGCATGATGTTTATCCCAACTATGCGCGGCTGATGACGGACATGTTGTTCGGTATTGTAATTAAATAGCCATTTCAAAACGCATTCAGTGACGAAAATTATGAAATTAACTAAATACGGTTAGAGCATCTTGGCAGCGGGCCAGAATAGAATCGAAAGTGTATAAAAAGAATGATGTTACGAAGTTGAACTGCATGACGCTAAATTGTACCATGACCAAAAGGGAAAGGTCACTTTGGTGTTTGAAGCGTATGAACCATACGATTACAGACAAGATGGAAGTATGTCACAAAGTGGATACTTTGGTATGGGACACGCACCAAGTCACGTGAAGATATGAATAATATACCGTTATCTTGGATAAGATAAGGGTATACGAAACAACGATATATCATTGGATTATATCGTATACCTTATACTTGCTACCTTTCAAAGGTATACGATATAGGATATACAAAACGTGGAGGACTGGATATATAAGGACGCTCTTTTACCATCATGTATTTAGTTCTTCATAGCTCTTTGACATAAGTCACTTGAATACAACAGTGAGAGTCAGCAAGGCATTCTAACTCGTACGGGCACCAGGCTGTACGGGGGATCTCTTCTATCTTAGTTACGTTTAAGACTTCCAAACCCTTGACCGATCTATTGTTACTTCGTTTACTCAAAGCCTACTCTGTCGATCCGACAACCCGAACCTTTGTGTGGTTCACCAAAGCCTAACGTATCACGACACAACGCTGTTTAACTAAGGTGGATCCAGGTCCGTGACAAATGAAGGAGGTTTCGAAATCGTTCAAAATTAAGTACAATATGCGAAACATGCTTCTGTACAAACACTCTCTCCACTTCAATTCCGCCCCACTTATTGAGAAAAGATTTGTAGTTTAAACTAGAAGTAGTTAGTTCAATACTGTGCCGTACGGTAAAATGTATTTAATGATTCATGTTCTATCTTGTAAATGACAAAACATACTCTGTTCCACAGCTAAACTAACGCGAAAAGGATTAGCGGTTTATAATAGGTCATAAACAAAACAAAACACAAGGAATGAAACACTGAAAATTACTGAAGGCAACTAGAGTGCCTTGGCAGCGGGGCAAATAAAACAAAGAGAGTATTACATATTAAGGTGTTACGAAGCTAAACTGCATGACGCTAAAAGGTACTATTACGGAAAAGTAAAGGTTTCAAATTACAAGAAGAAACCAGTACCAGTCATGAACAGTAAAGCGTACTGTGCAATCAGGAGACAAGAGTCACGTGATGATAAGAAAGATGTTAATGTGCTGGTTGTTATTATTGGTTATCTAAGCTAACTACAGCTGCGCTGACCCCTTTACGGAGGTCACATGACTCTCGGAGCATAGTTGATCCGCGCCGGAGGGAGATCCACGGGTGTGTTGGATTATTACTAATCCGTGGGGGCAGATTCGGCAATGATTCCTAGCTTTGCTACGTGGAAAGTGTTCGTATTGGAAGTAGAATTAACAAGCAAAATTGTATGTATTCCCCCCTCCCTCTTTCTAAGAATTGAGGGTGATTCTATGTCTTTATATATTCCAATGCGGCCTCAGAGAAGTAAGGGAAATAACAACAGGAATTTCAGCTAAGGCAAAGCGAAGAATCCGAGTCACAAACATGAAACTATACAGGTTTGACCACTGTAGTTGATTGGTATCAAGGGGCATTTTGGCGATGTGCACTTTCTTAATTAGGGTCAGAGGTATCGTCCTGTCGACACCTAGTTATCTAACAGGGTGTAGCACGCTGACAAAAGATATACCGTTATCTTATCGAGATAAGAGTATACGAAACAACACGATATTATTGGAAGGATATCGTATACTTTATACTTGCTACTTTTAAAGTATACGATATAAGGTATACAAAACGTGGAGGACTGGATATATAAGGACGTTCTTTACCATCATGTATTTAGTTCTTCATAGCTCTTTGACATAAGTCACTTGAATACAACAGTGAGAGTCAGCAAGGCATTCTAACTCGTACGGGCACCAGGCTGTACGGGGGATCTCTTCTATCTTAGTTTTGTTACTATTCTCAGTCACCGTCTCAGTACTGTCCGATACTCCATTACATACCATCCACTACGCTCCACTATATTATTGGTCGGAACCTGTGCGAGGTTCAATTATCCTAACGTATCACGACGCACCGCTGTTAGAACTAAGGTGGATCCAGGTCCGTGACAGAAGGAGGTTTCGCATCTGTCTGTAGTCTAATCTATTAAGAACAGATACGACGGCTTTAAGTGAATCTAATAGCCATGATAAAAAGTTGTATTTGGGTCGTAACCTATACGGACAGCTAAAGGGACACCCGACTGCTGGCAATCATCCGCAATACAGATAGCAGATATACTCTGATAGATGTCGTCGTCTGATGCCTTGTAAGTATTGCTGAGGTGTAGATGTATATGGCCTTTGTAATATGAAAGAAGAGGAACTTCATCGGCTAAACGTTCAAGAATTTGAATGTCGTGAATTCTTCAGCAAGACAAAATTCTTGAGGAGCTGGGCAGACGACATTTAAGTCCGTTGAGTAGGCTACATGAGTCATCAGCTAAATCAGACCTAGGCTTCTTTGTGACTTGTACCCTGATATGCTGAGATATACCGTTAAGATTTTTACGTACAATCCAACGGTAAGCCAACAATCACGTCATCTTGCTGTGGGCACAGCGATAGACGCGGGAATACGCAGATTTGCTAACATATGGTAATCAAGTTTGTCTGTGTCGATGAGAGCTGCTTCAATTCAGCTAGCTTTAAGTCTTAGGTATCCAAATCCTTATACAAATGCACCTTGCTTAAGATTGCCTAATACATAACTAGTAACTTAAATAGTTAATATTTGTTTTGCTTGCGTTATACAGTCGCATATTTTAGATGGTTAAAATCGTAGAAATTCTGGTTTAGCATTTTGAAATTTTGCTGTGATGATCCTGGTGATGACAAACACTTTAAACAGTTACATGTACGTATTTGATCATGCTGTGAGTAAGAGAACTTACAGCTTGATGAATGCCTAGTTGTGTTAATATTTATGTATATAATCCACTCATGTGATCGTTGAGCTGAAAGATATAAAGCACTGTTCTCTTATATCTAAATTCATGTTATCTGCACATTAAGAGAATTTCAAGTTGTTGCGCAAGGTAATTGGAGCTATACTGTAGCATAATGGCATGCTTGGGCATACTCGCCGCAGCCTTCTTAGGTGCTGTAGCATTCATCACTTATTTCCATCATGGGGAGCATCATCTCCATGGTGCTAGCTATTTTATACAGTTCCTCGTGGCCTGCGGCATTTCAACAGCATATCTCACCTGGAGGCAGGAATATACATTCTCTGAATCCATCCAAACCACAATTCGGACAGCAATCTCCTTCCTCGCCGGCCTCTACATAACTGCGTCCTCTACCGTCTCAGTCCCATCCATCCACTCTATAGATTCCCAGGGCCCCCAAGTGCCCGAATCAGCAGTCTCTGGCTCTTCTTTCAAGTCCGACAACGGAAACAAGCGCATCTCACTCTCCTCTCCGCCCATCGAGAATATGGTTCAATCGTTCGTGTGGGTTCCAATGATCTATCCATTGTGAGCCCAAAGGCCCTTAAGAAGATTCATGATACAGGTCGCAAAGCTCCGTTTTATGATATTAATAAGCCTATTACCTCTATTCAGACAACTCGAGATGAGGATCTGCATAAGCAGCGTCGGAAACTTTGGGGGTCGGCATTCGAAAAGACCAGGTTACCCTATTATGAAGCCAGTATCCACGAGATCCACGCAAATCTCTTAGCGCGTATTGATCGGGATTCAAAAGACGAAGATGATGGACTGGTAAATGTAACCCGTCTAATCAACCATTACGCCTTCGATGTTATGGGTAAAGTCGCCTACGGAACAGATTTTGACATGTTAGGCACCGGCAAAAGTCATAAGGCTATTGACATGTTGAATGAATCAATGGCTCTAATTGGGTTCATGTTGCCTATTTGGTTGATACGGGTTGCTGCTGCGATACCAGGTCTGACTCGGAAGTGGAGCAAGTTTGTTGCGTATTGTTTTGAGCAAATGGAGAATTGTAGATTGGTAAGTCTGTTATTCAATAAATACGGAGCACGAGATTCAGCTAATAGATATGACTAATAGAAACCAGACTCGCCAGTCATTGCATCGTCCCTACTCAGTCCATGTAAGGATAGGGAACTAACGCCAGCTGAGAAGCGAGTACTACATGGAGAGGCACAGTTACTTGTAGTCGCTGGAAGGTAAAGTTTTCTTTGCTAACTTAACTGCCCAAGTATGATCTAACTCATCATTAATAGCGATACCACCTCCGCAGCCATAGTATGTGCTCTTTACAAACTCGCACTCAACCCTCAAATTACAGTGGAACTCCGCGAGGCGATTTCCGCATCTCTACCAGTCGACGAGACAGAAATCAGAGCACAGCACATCAAGGGCATAGATATCCTAAATGGTATTATCAATGAGACTCTCCGCCTCTACCCACCTATACCTACTGCATTATGGCGATTAACACCCGCTGAGGGGGTGTGGATAGACGAGGAGACGTACATTCCAGGGAATGTCGTAGTCTCAACGCCTCATTATGTTCTGGGACGAAGTCAGTCTTCACCCTTCACACTTTTCACCTTGTGGATATGGTATACAAGAATCTGACTAAGTGCTTGTGTTTTAGGCGAAGATCTGTACGAAAGGCCCGACGACTTCATCCCGGAGCGATGGTACTCCAAGCGCGAAATGATCAAATATGAAGATTCGTTTGCGCCATTTACTATCGGTAAAGAGATCCCCTTCTTCCTAAATAAGCCAAAAGTCACGACCAATACTAACCACAACTCCGTTGCTCCTGATATAGGATCATATAGCTGTGTCGGTAGGCCCTTGGCTATGCTCAATCTACGCATGACACTAGCCAAACTCATTCATACATACGATATCTCACTTCCAAGCTCGATGACAATGGAAGAAGTGCAAGCCGCAATGGAGGGGAGCATGAAGGATAATTTTACTCTTATGCCGGGCCAGTTGAATTTAATATTCAAGAGGAGAAATATGGCCCGGGCTGGCCCGTGAAATTGTGAGACTCACCGTTTCTTGAACAGAAGAAGTTTTAGTTTTATTAGATACATTCGAATACAACAAAAACGATTCAAATAAAAAAAAAGAAAAAAACATTGCGGATACTACGACGAATTGCTCGTTGAGAATATTCTACATGAACCAGGTTCAAAACTCCTAGGTGCTATATACTATAAAGACTAGACGGGTTTCCTCTCTTTAGCTAGATGGACTGATGAATTTACTGTTCGCAAATATTCTTTCTAGGGCCTACAACTTCCTACTGTCAGCCGGGAATTGTCGGATTAGTGGTTTTATTTCAGCCAATCCTGGGTAGTGGTTTACTAAGATGAGAAAACAGGATGAGAAAAGAAGAAGTGACTAGCAAGATCGTGTGTATGGGGTTCTCCGCCTTTCTGTATACATCAGATGTCGAAGCCGGGTTTATCTAGACATTTTGGGCGGGGGATTCTGTAAGCTTTCATGACGATTTGAGGGCTATATTGAGCCCTGATAAGAAAGAGACTTCCGATTTACTGAGATGTACGACGGTAAGTGTCCAAGTATTGCCCCAAGATGGCTAGCTAATCTTCAATAGAATTAGGACGATCTTTCTGATAGAAATAGCCTATAAAAACCACATAATTACCAAACCCTTATAGGGCCTCATATTCAGTCGAATCTTTTCCGGTTCTCAACTACATAGCCGCTTCGCTTGTTTGCCATTACTTATATGTACTTGCAAAACTATTGAAGAACTACAACCGGCCAGCCAGCTTTTTATCAGCTCCTTGGCTGTGTCCAGCACCATGTTTCGACACCTAATGTAACATATTTATATTAGCTAGAATGTGACTTGACGTACAACCGGTAAGAGAAACATGTTTTCTCTAGCTCTCATGAAATGGTACGGAACACTGGTGGAGAACAGCAGAGACTGACGGATAATAGTAGGTTGCATGCCAATCATTGTTAGAGATTTACCACAAAAAATACAAGGATATTTTGAACAAACCTGCTGACTTGTAATGCAAACCGGACACTTCAAATAATGAATGCAGGCCACTAAGTACAGTCCCACCAGAAATCTCCTTCCCAACTGTACACATAAAGAGTGATTCTGAAACCCTAACATGAACAGAACTAAAGCATATGCAGTTAGTGGGTTATTTTAGGTATGTTTCGAAACTGTATAGTGTAATACAATACGGAAACTGCTTGCGAGCTGTCATAGGCAATGCATGCATTTCCTCACGCCTGCCCTAGATAAATGATTTAAGCCACTATCTCTCTGACCATACTTTCCTCGGCCATCACTTTATTACAATCTACTGTAGTAAACCCTTTATTACTGTATTACATCACATTTTCTTTGTGACGCTTATCCGTTGCTCTGCCCCCCAAGCCTTTGGTTGATCTCGTTCCCGTCATCTACTCCTTTTGCCCTCCTGTGCGCGCCTGATAGCCTGCGCAGCTCGGATATTCGGGAGAGCATCATATCAGCACCAAAACACAAAAGACGGCAAGTGGCGGAAATCAATATGAACCCCACGAACGATCCCATATACCAGCCAGAGCGAACCGTAACAGGGCAGAAGATCTTCGGATGGCAGTTCGACAACAAGTATATCCTCCGTGGCTACCGACCAGCAAATGCAGACTATCCGAAGATTTTTCGCAGCCTGACGTTCTTGCACAATGAGTCTTGCAATGTGTACACACATCTGATTGGGGCTCTGCTCCTACCACTCGTCGCAACTACCCTCCTGCGGTACCTGGCAGAGCCTAAATTTCTTAATGTCTCGACTATGGACTACGCTGTGTTTGGAATCTACTTCTGGTGTTCAGAAGTCTGTTTGATCCTCAGCGCACTTTACCATCTGATGCAACCCCACTCGTATCAAGTAGAACAGTTCTGGCATGGAATGGATCTTCTTGGTATTGTCTTTATGACAGTGGGCACATTGTTTTCTGGCATCTACTATGTATTCTTCTGTGAAGCCAGCTGGCAACAGCTGCACTGGGCTATGGTAAGAATTTTCGAGCGATATGGCAGCCAAGTTCCATGATATGCTGACATGGGATCCAGGTCTTAGCTATGGGTACTGTTACCAGTATTCTAATCTCAAATCCGTTGCTCAAGACGCCGCGCTGGCGGAATATAAAAGTAGGTACCTTCATTATTTTTGGCGCTTCATCGTTTATACCCCTACTACATGGAGTTCAATGATACGGGCTTGATTACATGCTCCAATACTCGGGAATTAGATGGTATCTGCTCGAGCTTACTTTTTATGGCGCTGGAGTCAGTCTATATACGGTATGTCTGCACGCTCACCGCACGTTCTATTGACTGAGAGCCAATAATTTTGACGGATATCTATAGTTCCGAATTCCGGAGCGTTTGGCACCAGGCAAGTTTGATATTTGGGGAAGCTCGCACCAGATCTTTCACGTAGCTATCTGTTGGAGATGTGGAACGGTGTAATAACACGGTAACACTTCCTTTTTTCTCGCAAATTCTATATCAGCGTATCTCTTGATTGATTCCTCGCTCTGTCTATTTCTAACATGTTAAACCCTAATGCTAAGAGTACTAATCTATAAATAGACTGATTATGGGTCATCTTGGCGTATGTACAGTTAGTAATTGGTTCCTTTTAAAACAGGCTAGCTATATACAAGTAGACAACACTTGGCGTTAGGGTTTGAAAATGAATGTGTATGTATGCAATTGGGAAGGAGATTTCTGGTGCGACTGTATATATAATTAGTGACATTTATATAGCTATAGTGACACCCAAGGTTTACCCCCTGGCGGCCTTTGTCCCAATAGGGAATTTGTGGGAAACGTACAAATCATGAACCACGGCCGTTGAATAATAACACACATACACATACACGCAAATTCTGTAAGTTTACTTCGCCTAGGTACTATATAAATGTTACTACCACTATAGGTGCACGAGGTATAGGCCATACCCGCTATGCTCTCTACTTTTATCTTGCTGGCTCTCCGTCCAATGTGCACGCTCAATCAAATAAAGTCGCTGACCTGGCTCACAGAGACACTTCTCAACTATTTTGGTAGAATCACAGGAATGGCCATCGGTCAATGATGCGAGGCATGTCTCAGGAAATTCCGATACATATGAGCATGTGTCTTTGCATGATAGACATTGGTATGTTTGGTCCTTTGGTGGCATTGCAGATGTTACTCTCGTCATGTGCAGTTGTGCGTATCTCTCGAATAGTGCAGTATAGATAACAGAGTTGTCGTTGCCTAATATTTTGAAAATGGCTGCACCATAGATCCATTGGGCCACAAACTAAGCTTAATAGAAATATTGTGTATCTATAGCTCGAGCCATAGGCGTCATATCCAATAGTCTTTGGCGCAGCCCGTTCAAACTATCGCTTCCTATCAATTTAACTACATGATTCTCCATTATGCTATACGACTTTAGGTTATCGCATTTAGCATCCTTCGCTTCGCAACATTGGAGGATGCATGTAGTCAAGAACAAAGCCAGTGAGACGTCGCTAGGATAACCACGAATGACAGATGAACCACCACCAGTACGAAGCATAGCCATGCCCATGGTTGTGTTCGGACGTAGATGCTCCCACGACACATTTATATTCCCGTTACATGATGCGGTGGATATACCCTGTGGGAAGATACTATTACCGTTGGCTATGACATTGTCTACTATTTTTACTAGTGCCCCTATTAAGGCTTCCATTGGTATCTCGTGTGATATGGCCCATAGCTTGTACCGATGTTGGCCACAGTTGACATGATCCTGCAAAGTATGATTAGACATGCCTGTGATTTAAGTAGCTGGTGTATTCAGGCAACAGAGTTGCTATATGTAAAGAATATGGTCGTAAAGTCACATGTTGACTAGGATAGTGATTCTGAGGCTAATTATAGTCTCAACCCCTGAGTTATATGTAATTAAGATAAGAGAGATATATAGAGATTTAACGTATCGAATCATATCCTTATCAACACTTACACGCAGCTGGTCATTGATCACTGCCACTGGACGATATGAACCTTCTGGGTCTTCACCGATTTCTTTACACTATGCTACACCGTATACATAGTATAGATAGCTATATATAGCAGGATGTACAATCATATATTATAGCCCATGGAGATTATCAGTTGTTCCTGCATTAATATATCACGTAAGCCCAACCGCTGCATAATTCTGAAAGATCATTGTAAATGATATAGTATAGTACAGTACTTCCAAACCTACTCCTTTTTCTTGCTACAGTAGAGCAGATTCGCTACTATACAAGCTGATCAGAACTCCCAACAACAAAATGTCATTCGTTCGCTGCAACATTATGAGAAACCATCAATTTTATTTCGTATCGAATGCCGTACCAACCGGATGCTAAATGAAGGACACTTACGTGTGTGCGGAGAACATCTCTCATGGGAAAGAGAAAGTGGTTCCCGATTCTTATATTTTACTAGCAGCTAGAGACGAGCCATAGAGCGACAGTGGTCGCTGGAAAACCGAGGAGAGCGCGAGATTATTGTGATTACCGTATGGCCAAAGGATTTATTAGGTGTTTATAAGAGAAAGCGTTGCAACCATCTTAGGATATTCTGATACAGGTACCGACAAACGACGGAGGGTACGTGGCCACCGAGACGTATATCTTGTCGGTGGAGGAATTACAGTGGATGAATGTCGTGTTCTTGCTGTCTTTGAGGGTAGCGGATCGGATCTTAACATTGTTTTTGAATGCCTGCTTGCCCATTCTAAAAATGAAATACAAAACTCACTTCCTTTTCCTACCCTCCACACAGCCCAATTTATATTGCTCTTGATTCCAAGAAGAACTTACCCTAGATATTTCCGTCTTTTTTCTGTCTAGACTGGAGTATTCTTTTTATCCATCATTATCTGTGTCCCATGCCTCAACAAAAGACATCCTCACTCAAGACATATCTTGACGAGATAGAGGAGACCAACGGCGATGATGAATGTAAGGCATGGTTAAAGAGAGTTTTCGACTTGAAGGTTGAATTAGCAAATTTTGTTGCTACGCGCCGGGCAGGAGAGGGAAGTGGAAAGTATATCGGTTTTCTTAAAGGCTCCTTCAACTTCAGCTTCCGCTTCAGCTTTGACGATGGAGGGCCGGACGCCATTATTCGGTTCCCAAAACCAGGACACACCGCTACAGCTTATAGGGATGAAAAGGTTACAAACGAGGTCCAGATCATGGAATACCTCCGCCAAAACACTAATATTCCTATTCCTCGTGTTCATAGCTGGGGCTTAAGCGCCGAGAGCCCACAACTTGGCCCATTTATTATCATGGATTATATTGAAGGAGTACTATTATCAACCATCTTGAAGCAACCAGATCAAGAAGACGTGATTCTAAACCCAGATATCGACAACACAATATTGGATAAGATCTATCGTCAAATCGCCCATTACATGCTTCAACTTTCTCAACTTACATTTCCTCGCATTGGAGCTATCTCGAAGGATCACGATTCAGATACATGGTATGTTGCCGGACGACCCTTAACATACAACATGAACGAGTTGGCGACCGTTTCTGGCTATCTTGATAATAAATTTCCTATCACACCATTTGACCGCGCTAGCGATTATCTGAGATCAATTGCGAACGAACACATAACCCACCTTTGGACCCAGCGCAACCTCGCAGATAATGCAGAAATTGCGCAGAAGCGGTTTATTGCCCGTCATCGATTCACACAGCTTATCCAAAAGTACTACGTTGAGGATAGTGGACCATTTATACCCTTCAGTGATGACATGCGACCGTCGAACATGCTTGTAAACCCGGAAACACTAAGTATTACCGCCGTACTTGATTTGAAATTCACAAATGCCATGCCGGCCGAGTTCACGTATGACCCGCCTTGGTGGTTGCTGTTGTCTGGGCCAGAAATGTGGCTTGAACGCTGCGCTAAGGATGAGTTCTTGACTCTCTATGAGCCCAGATTGACCCAGTTCCTGCGAGCGCTGGAACAAGTGGAAGACGAAACAGCACTAGAGTGCAAGCAATCCAGTGGGCCACCTCTTTCTACTCGCATGCGCGACTCGTGGAGGACTGGCCGCTTCTGGTTCGATTATGCAGCGAGAAAGAGTTTCGACGTGGACATCATCTATTGGGCGGCGCTGCATGACGGCAGTATGGGTGCTGAGTCGCTTGACGACAAGACGCGTGCAGAGGTGGAGTTGTTTGCGCAGGCAAAGATGGAGCAACTGAAGGCTTATAAAGAGGAATGTGCTACTCGATTTTCTTCTGAGAGGTAGTAGACATGGGGCAATATATACTGCTGAAGACGAAAGATTAGATGTACGACGAGGCGTGTGGCGTATCTTCTCGAGTTAATGTTATCTAATTTCTATAATCAACCTTTCCTCGCAGGGTATGCCATGTAGCTAGCTAGAGTTGTTACAAAGAGAGCAGATGCTGGGATTTAGTATGGTGTAACCCAGCTAGGAGAAGGCTGACTCCTGAGTCCGAATAGAAGTTTATTTCGCTTGCTCTCGCCTATGGACTATAAGTTATACTTATGTTGCGTAGATGATGTATCTAAGAGGCATCGAAACAAAGGAATGACTAGTAGTATATTCATTACGCCCGGAGGCAAGCCTAAAGGGCTCCAACACGCTATTTGCCCTGCATTATAGACAATGTGGTCATGGTCTTAAGTCGAGAGGAAAAGCTGTACCAGCTTCGAAAACCCCTCTAGCTCATACACTATGTCTTGAACGTCTCCATTTTGTCGTCGTAGTCATATTCCCCAAATGCAATAACCCATCCCTCTAAGACACCAGATTCCCCACGCGTCCATTCTCGGTGTAGTTTTGTGAACCTCTTCCCTTAGTAGCGATTTACCAAGAGTACTTCTCACATTATCGCCCGAAGTAGCTGAACGCCTCGCTGGTGACAACTCAAGATAGCAGACGAAGGACTGATGAATTGAAATGTGGCTGAACCGGTAGGGCAGGTGCGTCACCGCGAGCAAAATCCGGTGAGTATCGATTGGTGGCAGGTAGGTAAACGATGAGAAAGCTCGTCGACGTGGTTGATATTGTAGACGTGTCCTTTCAAAGCTCTCCCGGCCGGTGGCCCCAACGATGAAAGATTTTCCACCGGAATTTTGACTTGGAAAGTTCTCATTGAGAAGGCGACTTTCCCCAAAGGAATCACTTCTACTGGTCGGGTTGCGAAAGCCTTTAAACGACTAGCATGTGAGCTAAATCTAATCAGGATAAGCATCATAATAGTTTTGACTTCGCGGACTGCTACACAACACTGCGTAGCCATTCTCAACTCTCTTTTAGGATCAAAGGCGAAACCGTCGAACCAAAGGAGAGTGCAAAGATCCGGAACACGTTGCCAATGCCGCTACCAAAGGACTTGAGGCAGCTATGGCGCTGAGAAGACTGAAGATAATATCTCCACGGACAGCAATGCAACTGTTTAGGGCTACAGTGGCTACAGTGGCGCCAGTGGCAGACTACGCATCTAGTATCTGGATGCACGCCTGTGGAACAAGGGGAACACAATATTTAAATAGAATGCAGAAACATGGAGCTATTGCTGTCACAGGAGCCTTTCGGACAGTTGCAACTGCAGTGGCTGAAGCAGAAGCAGGGATTCAACCTTTCCATAATCGACACATGGAGAAAGCTACGAAACTGTGGATCGACATACAGACCTTACCCAAATCGAACCCACTGAGGAAACTGAGAACCATTACAACCCGAAGGTTTAGGTCTCCATTGCAGATGATAGCTCAGCCACTAGAAGCAACAAAAACTGAGCGAATAGAAACTATCCAGGCATTCACATTACCACTGTGGGCAGGCCGGATATTAACGATATAGGAAAAAGATGGGGATACAGCCATTGAGATTGCTCGTAAGGCAGTTGGCATTCTAATTTCTACAAGTGCATCCAGCAGATCGGAGATTGTGGGCATTGGGGGTTGTATAAGAGACACTCAAGCGGGCAATAACGGGAACGACATGTCCAGCTACTCTATCACCTTAGGCAAAAGGACAGAACAAAATCCCTACACAGCAGACTTAGAAGCGATGAAAACCGCCCTGGAACGTATCCCGCCTGAGACATGCCAGAGATGGATATCCCTCCTGAGTAGCAACAGATCCGCACTAGCAGCAAATCGCCAACCCCGTCAACAATCTGGCCAAGAAACCATCCAGCAGATATATAAACAGATTCAGAGCTTACAGCAGCGAGGAAACGCGGTTAATGCAATTTGGATTCCAGCCCACACAGATATCAACTTGAGACAACGAGCAAAAGCCGAAGCACGGAAATCGATGGACATGAAACGTATACCAGAGAAGCAACCATTTCAAGCTAAATCGACTGCACTTAGACTCACCCTTACGGAACAACAACAAGAATGGATTCTCCCTGCAGATATTGGGAAATACTCAAAAGGCCATCGATATCTCTTCCAGGAAACACACAAGAACCTTATACGATGGAATGAACCGGAGAGAGGCAAAAACCTAGTCCAGCTTCGGACAGGAAAGACAAGGCTAAATAGCTATTTGAACAAGATAGGCGCAGCAGAGTTCGATATTTGCGCCTGTGGCCAAGCAAGCGAGACAATGGAACACTTCCTATTCCGCTGCACGAGATGGACAACAACTAGAGGAGGTATGAACCAAAGCACAGAGTCAAGACGAAGCAATCTATCCTTCTTCTTAGGAGGAAAATCGCGCTCGGATCCGGATCTATGGCAACCAGATATGAAGACCGTCCATGCTGTAATCAACTACGCGATTGCAACAGGGAGATTGGAACAGAAACTCGAATCCGAACCTTAATCTACACAGTGAAAAATGAAGCAACATATCCCTAACCACCCCCCCCAATTCTACTCCCTCCCCTCAAGTAGATCTTGCTGCGGCCGCCGAAGATAGGACACCGCACACTTGGAGAAGATATAGTAGTTTGCACCTTTAGAGTAACAACACACACTCTCTTGTCTTTCCTCTGAGACAGCGCTAATAATTTCCTAGTCTATATACGGCTAGATCCGGAATAACCCTGGCTCGTGTAATTTTCTCCCTGAGGTAATGCGATTCCGCACATTCAATACGCTCGTAAATCATATGTATCGTTGCCTAGACTCAGGGGGCTCTTCCATATATGAGACTCGCACGCCAGTAACACACCAATCTACGTAGTACTAAATCGGTGTCCTGTCTATCTAAACTATTCGAATGATTCTGAACACACAAGACATTGTCTAGGGACGACTCTCGTCTTTGCGCACTCATACAGTAACTAGGATGAGCCTTTAATATGATGCCCAGTGATTCAGTATCTCAAGACCACGGTCGTGTTGTCCGCTGACCTAAGGTCCTTGGAGGCTTGAGTCCACAAGAATAGTACCCCCCACCGGCGAGTATCAAGCCCACATCAGTGGTAACCTTGTAACCGGGATCGACGAAATATTTATCAAAAGACGCAATCAGCGGGGTGAAAGGAATCCCTATCCCTCCTTCCATCCTCCAAATCTCCCTTTGTTTGAGAACTCCGACACCGCTCAGGCATTCCTGGTCTTGTACTTCTAGGGTACAGATGTACACAAATTTTGTTCCCCCGTGGCCAGTTTGCCCGTCGATCTTGAATGGACGCATGGCCTCTGGAAACTTGATCGCCTCTTCAAGAGATAAAGGATCAACTGTAGGCATCAAAACGTGTAAAACAGCACTTAGTCCAACTTAAGGGCGTACTTCTTCTGCCAGAAATGCGCATGGTTCGTCGAGGTCCGTTCTATGTCCGAGATATAATGGGCCTAGTGGATCTTCACGCTGAATATCGGCAAACTTGGGATGCCACAGATCGCTGTTGTTGAGTACAGTGAAATAGTGAGGAACGGTATCGGAAGTGTATCTCTCAATCAATAACCGTATGTACGAATGAACATGTTGAGGAAAATGTTCACCGCGGATGTGGTGTGAGCTCAAATTCTGCTCGATGCCTTTCAGAAAGCCAGCAACACGCTCGGTCTGATCTGCCAATCTTTTTATCTGATAGACGGCTGCAGCGGAAGTTGAGATTGCAGCTAGCTGCCCAAATATGTCCGGTCGTTGATAGATCTTTAGTTGGCTTTGAATGTTCTTCAAAAGCTCGTTCTGTCCTCTCATCTAGTCGAGGATGTTTGATAGTGATTCGTTTGCTGTGTCAGCCTCTGTCCCTCCCCACCCAAGTATGCGATTAAAGTGTAAACGTTCACTGATTTCCTTCACCAAGTCAGATATCTGTAAGCGGATTCGTTCAGGTATGAGTTCGTAGTTATCGCGGTGAAATTTCAAGATGGCTTGGTGGGGAGGCAAATCTGGATAAGTCTCCACCGCGATACGATGGAAATCCGAAACAGCGAGAGCGCCGTCCATCACGACTAGGCCGCCAACTAAAGAACAATGTTAGACTGTACAAGGACGGGATTTCAGCTCCTAAACGAACCTCGAAGTCAAGAAGCTTGTCCATGGGAAAGGTGCGCAACCCCGCTTCAGAAAGCGGCGGGTTTCCAGAGTAATTAAATACCGAGCCCGCTGTGGAGACGTACACTTTTGCCTCAGGCATAAGACGCTTGCTCTCGCTACAAGGGGAAGATGACTGTGGGCCATAAGTTGATTCCAGCAACCTGCATTGCTTCCTCTAAATACATAGGTCATCTTGGCTCTTTTGAATTACGCCGTTCAGGTTATACGACCAATACTGCCTCCATCGATTGCGCTTCATTTCTTCTTCCGGGTAGAGTTGGGCGAGCTGGAGGATCGACAGGGAAGGGGGTGGATAGCTACCCACGGTGGACTAGTGGTTATCACGAAAACTGGTCATGGTTTAAACGTCTTACCTTGGCGGATTTGGGAAAGCTTGGACTGTATAGTTCGTCACTAAACAGTTTATCGTGAATTGTGGAGAGGGTAGTGGGCTTTATCGATGGTGGGATAACTAGGTGGGGTATGTGATGTATAATCCACGTGACATAGGCCTCCTATTGGACTTCTCCTATTGGAACCAAATCGCACTAAGACGTTTAGGGGAAGCGGTCAGAATGGGACAAAAGCGTCTAAGGAAGAAATGGGGGGGTCAAATTTGTTCGATATATTATTGCACATCCTTCAGCATTGCTGCTTGAGGATTTTGATCCTTCTTATATGCAAAATCTTATATACATGATATCATAGAGAGCGACAAATGATGTAAATCGAATATTCCCGATATGCGCAAAGAAAGGTTGATTTGTAACGCTCAACCAGCGTCGATTTCTGTAGAAAATTCTCGATATTTTGCAATTGAAGCAATTGCGCGTTCTTAGGAGCTAATCCATATATGGCTTTGCCAAGAATTAGTTCCAACACATTCCATACCCTACCTTGTGTGCTGTTGCAAACTTGGTAATCTATCCAGGCCTTACCGGATTGGGAACAAAGTATTGGCAAGGATCGTGGATCTTGTTGCAAGCCTCATATTGTAGGCGCGCGATGCCTCTTGTTAGATAATATGAGGTGTCGAATCGACTTCGAGTCGGCCCCTAGTTGGCTAGTTGGTCAGCCAATTAAGGAAAGACACGTTTTATAGCGAGGGGCTTGGATTCTTCGATATAGAGGAGAATTCACCATGTTAGAAATAGACAGAGCGAGGAATCAATCAAGAGATACGCTGATATAGAATTTGCGAGTAAAAGGAAGTGTTACCGTGTTATTACACCGTTCCACATCTCCAACATGTGCTTAGCCTTCTGTGATCCCTCTCGAACGTAACGATACATACCCCACGTAACGTTGTTACAGGTTAGTCCCTCCGAGCGTAATAAATATCTATCTATCTATCTATCAGGGGTCATTATTGAGCTTGTAGATCACTCAGCCTGGTTGGTGCCGGTGGTTGGTGTATCATAAATTTGATATTCGTACTATACACAATATATCTACTCATCCCTCATGGTAATTCCAAAGTCGCTTTCTCTCATTCACCCACCATCTCGCTACTTTCTCAGCATCCTTCAGCCAGTGTGCTGCATCATGGCCATGCTTTCTTTTGACGGTATGAACCAGGGAATAAAAATCCCAGTCTTCCAAAAGATCAGTCTCATGCGGATCTTTTGACAGATCCGAAAAGGCATACGTGAAATCTCGGGTTAAGGGGAGCACAAGTCGGTAAGGCGCAGCTGCTGACGCTACGCTTAACATCGTGCCTCCGGTGTTGATGATACCCATATTCCACGCTTGTCGACCGTTGTGACTGTTTTTGTAAGGTCTTAATAATGATTGACCTTCGTATTCCTGAATTAAATCAGACGCAACATCCTTATCCACATCGTTCAGGGAATTCGTGTTGATCAGTAGATCCAGGATTGTGGGTACGACAGACATCGACGTTGCATTGGCGTGCACCTCAAGACGGGGAAGTAGCGGATGACGGAGCACTATAGGGACTCGAAAATTGCTGATATGGCCATTCTCAAACGTACCAGTAACATGGTGATCTTCCTCAAAGGCTTGTCCGCTATTTAATCTTAGCAACTGCAAAGGAAAAAAAAATACCCCAGAAAACTAAACTTACTGATCACCCACGAAAACTATCAACGTCTCGTTTGCGATTCCAGTCTCTTCAATAAGCCCAAGGACATTACCAAGCCATTTGTCGACATAACGCACGGAATTGAGATATTTATTCATGGCCTCGTGTGCTGATGCAAAACCGTTGCGAGGCCAGTAATCCTCAACTTCAACGCCTGCCGGAAGTCCCCAGGGATGGTGTGTAGTGCTCGTGAAGTGCGTCAGGAACAGTCTTTCTCCATTCGCATTGGCGTATTGTATGGTATCTTTGAGATAGGGGTAAATTTCCGGTTCCTCATACCTGATACCCATATTAACCCGCTGTCGATAAAAACAGAATAATTCACTTACCCAAAATAATTAATCTCTTTCATGCCGTTATGCCAGTGCTTTGCAGATGCAGTGCTAATATTCTCTTTGAAAATAGATTCTTCAAATCCCATTTGCAGGCTCAACTGAACCTGATTATCAAACTCTCCAGTGACTGATTGTAGAAAGACCGATTTCCACTTTTGTGAGCGCATTCCTGTCGCCTCATTCTGACCTTCCTTTTTGAGTTGGTTGAATAGCTTTAGGATATGCATAATACATGGTTGATAAACCTCAGCCTCGATCTCAAACATAAAATTCACGGGAATAGGACCCACGCCACAGTGACTACCCACAAGGCTCTTGAAAGAGAGACTACTTCCGGTCAGTGCACCAACGACGTTTATACCACCCATTCCTGGCGCTGACGGATCCTTCCATGAATCAGCGGTAAGGTTATTTCGTAGTTGGTCTGATCTCAGGTTGAAATTTCCAGATTCCCCAGTGATTTGTTCGGCAACCGGCGTCATGGCAGCCAGTCTGGAATTGAGTTCATAAAGATCCTCCTCATTCGCTGGTTCGTGAGCGTCTATGATTTGTTGGTACAGGTGCGAACTCGCTTTCAGGGGGAATACATCCTTTCGTGCGCTTTCCATCTCGATCAGAAAGACGTGTTTGATTGGGACTGCGTGATCTCTCAACGCTTCCTGGACCGGAGCCAGCACATCGAGATCCAAGTTGGTTATTCGCATGGGATCTAGCACGGGGTCGTATGTATTATATAGATTACCCCCGGGGCATACAACACCGCTCATAGCTAGTAAGGTATCCTGTGTTGAGTTATATACTTTCATCCACCTTCCAAAACCCGCGGGCCAGCTTTCGGGAGCCCATGGTGGTGCCTTTAGGGTGGCCGAGTCGACTGCAGATGGTTGAGAACCGGGTTTCCAACCCTTATATCGACCGTTCTCGGGTTCCCACAAGTTCGGTGCCACTAAATCGGACAACGGGAAGAGTTGTTGGTCTGAAAGACAAATCGAGTTCTGTTTTTGAAACGCCGCTGCAAGTGTGAACGGTATTGTTCCGGACATGTGATCGTATGGCACTTGTGGTCGGTATACGTTGATGCCTAGGATAATGAATAACGCAATCAGGGAAATAGACAGCGCCAAATATTTCCGCCGTCTAGGTTCCTTGGGCTTGTTGGTGAGAGGAAGGCATTGGCGAGAGCGAAGCGAGAGCCCGACGAATGCATTGCCATCAGCATTAAGCCATGAACCGAGGATGAAAGTGATCAGCGGTGCCAATATCCAGCTGAGAGTAAGAAGCAGCGTGCTGAAAGCAAAGAAAGGCATCAATCCGCTCAACAGCAGTTTGAATCCTGCTTTATCTGACGCGAGGGTGGATGCAGCATTCCACCGCACCTCGGCACCAGTGACATAGAAAAACCCAAATTGTGACGAGACAGCACCAACGTCAACGACACTAGTATTGCGCTGGTTAGATAGTATCGGAGAAGAGAAGAGATAAACTTACCCTATGAAAGTAACAATAGCGAATCCAGCAATACCCAAAGACCCAGAAAGCTTCGACAACGCCAGACATGCAATGATTGAAACAAGGAAATCGGTTAGAAAAAAGGTGGGTAGATATAGTAAAAAGGATGAACCTTGAACAGTCCGCCGATGCTGGAAAAGATGCAAAATTTTGGAAGCAAATGTGAATACAACGATGATGGAAAGGAGAAATGGTTTCAGGCCCGGGAATCGACAGAGGAAAGGCCTCATTATGAGATATACAAATCGGTTTTTAAGAAAAAGCTAGACAACTTGGAATCCCGTCATCTGTCCTCGTCGAGTCAAGTCAAAATGTCAACTTGTCAAGGAGCGTCTACTAAGGCGATAATAATACGTACGTAGTAACAACAATGATCAAATCAGATCAGAGACAAAGGAGAGTCGGAGTCACGCGATATGACAAGAACGTAAGGAAAAACGAGGCACGAGACAGGAAGGAGGAGGCTCAGGCATTTTCCAGGCTAGGTCTCATCTTGACTGTGTTCTCTTGTATGTTCGGACCGCAGCAACCGTGAGTAATACATGTATCTGGATGCGGAATGGAAGGGGGGTTTATATATGTCTCATCCATCTCTAAGCAACCAGCTAGCAGATTCTGTAACGGAATAGAAGAGAATTGCCATATGCCTTAGGGTTAAGCAGGGGCAGCTGTCCGGGCAGGAAGCGCGGCAACTCAATCCCGTTTAAAGCCATCAGAGCCATATAATCTCACTAGCCCAAAGATAACTTTACGACCTTAATTAGATTATTTAAGTAATAAGGGCCACTAAGCTAATAACGCCTAGGGTATTCCAATTTTCGCCTGCGCAGCCAACTTTGGCTCCAAGAGGCTAGATATGGCTTCTCCAATAATCTATTACGTCATGTAATTAATAGTTCGTGATCTATAACGAAATGAGTCACTTATTGGAGAGGTGTTCAAATCAAATTTTGTAATCTAGGGAACCGATGAATAATTCTTTATTGTACGGTATACTGTCTCATCTGGCTTCGCTGGACTCGCGATGCGATTGTTCGAGACACCAGGAAACTCAGTACCGTCGGAATGAGCATTCTCAACAATGAATCCTACACACACCCACTACCGGGACTGATTGAAGGTCGACACGATTGATAAGATATGCTATATCCATATTAATCGCAGAATCTTGGATTGGAAGAAGGTGGAAAGGCAGAAGGTGAAAAGGAAGATTGATCAACTAAATGATGAGGAGGCCCTTGAGCTTAGCTCTTTTTAGGAGGCTTGTGTCGTTTGTATTAAAGGAGCAGATCACAAACATTTTATTTTCTAATCTCTCATCTTATAATTCTCATCGATAGCTACAGTTGATTGCAAAACCGTACGCGCCTTTACTCACTGCAATTGTTTCTAAACCCTTGCGTCTAAGAGGCACTAGGCCATATTCATAGATTATTCGGAGTTCCTCAGTTCTATGACTATCAATATACGTCCTCCGGACCGGGTCCCTGTGATTGAAGGACCACCAAGCGTCTTAGGATTTCTTTGTCTAGTACTGCAAGCCTGTTGAGCTACCTACCAAAATCCAGCCCGGTCGAAGGATTGATACAGTACCTAGTCTAGGCGGCTAGCATGTCCAATTGCTTTGGCTTAGCGGGAAAGCGCGACATTTAATGTAGATGTCGGATTGTTCGGTTTACTCCAGGCCAATCCTGAATAGTGGTTTACTGGGATGAGAAAAGAAAAGAAGTGACTAGCAAGATTGTATGTACGTATTGGGTTCTCTATCTCTCTCATGTATTGGAATAACTCAGCAGAGTATACTAGCCCATCCTAAAGTTAGAATATATCTTTTCCAGCTCGACATGATGACTCATTACAATAGGCATTTTGGATAGGGCTGGAGACCTAGCAATACGGAATGTTTCGCTAGCAACACTGTATATACTAAGCCGTTCCGTGTCTGACAGATTCCAACATCTGATTTATCAGTATGTGAAAACCTAGGAGGACCGCCCCTTTTCCAACATACTGTTTTCCCTATCAAGCAATACATGAACTGCATTGGACTGCCGACTTAACTGTGCGGCGAGGTTGGATTCGTTGTAATGGGTTCCGTATAAAGTGTCCAATGAGAAGTTCGAGACTGTCAAATCTCCGGTTGCATCGTGGACATTCGGATGGCTTTAATTCCGTCTTTGTTGGTGTCTGTGAACTAATGATTTCTTCAATAGCTTCCTTAGTCATTTCATAGTGCTCCGTTGAGCGTCTCAGATGACTTCGTAACAGATCTGGCCGATTGAATCGCTCCTTGCTTTTCCCAATTTTAGTAGTTGTTTTAGGACAAAGAGGGCATGTCCATATTTTCTCAACATAGTGGGGTTTCACATGGCGCTTCCAGTCGTTACGTCTCGGGAACGTCTGTTCACAAACTGGACAGGAAACACTTGAAAGTGTACCCTTTGGTTTGATTTTGGCCCTGCGGTCCCGGCTCACCATTCTGACAAGTGCTCTGTGGGTGATTGAAGGAGAAGGTGATTATGTATAGTAAATGACGAACGCCGATTACTTATATTCTGCTTCTTCACTCAGCCAACGACACTGAGGAGGCGAAGCTCACATCAACAAATGTAGTACAGAGGCAAGGCTGACTCTGTTCTTTGCAGGTGCTTAACTATTACCAATCGTTACTGTATCGGGATCGCAAATGACAAGTCAGCCTTGTATGGGGTGACCAGTAGTATGCAATTACATGGGAAAGAATTTGTGTATAGAATCCTTATTGGCTCATCCTAACACGTATCCTTACGATCCACTGGTTTTGCAACCAACTATACCAGTTTCCAGAAACGCTATAGAGGCGGTGTAGGTGCGCGGGACGGCACGGTTATAAGGATATCGCTGTTCGCGTACTACCTATAAACTTGAAGGCATCAGGCCAACTGCTTGATGGTGGACTTATTAAAATGTCTAGATGCTTTTGCAATGTTATCAATGCAAAGTTGATGGACGGCTAGGACTACTCGTCAGTGTAAAACCAGGCTGAGCCCACTAAGAGATGACTCTCTGCCTTTTCATTTCCTTGTTCAATACCCTGTACCTGTGACAGTGGCGTTCGTCACTGCAGATTCTAATTGGATCGCAATTTTCAATTTGAAAAGATTGACGGTTACCAGAGTTTTACGATACTACGACCTACGCAGTACGCGAACAACCGTAGCCTCATAGAGCCTCGTAGATCGCCGAGGCTGAATTGTGGACCGCTCGAATTACCGTAAGTCTGGATGGCGGGAAGAAGGTGGCGTGTATATTCTACTATAGGAACAAAATGGTGACACGACCAGCTTCGCATTTCGACCGGAAATGATGAGTCACAAGCGCTGTCTGCTGTACGATTAAACCGAAAAGGATAAAGAATATCGACTTCTCCTCATGGATAAATTGCAGCGCTCATTTGACATGACAATTCCTTCATTATTGTCAACGGTATCGGATTATATGTTGTTCATTTCCACCTCATACGACTCATATATTGCAGCTAATATTATTATTAACCATGTTAATTGTCCATACCCAGCGCTATAGGCTATGACAGACCTATATTACAGCTATTAGATGGAGTGCCTCTCAACAATATAAGCATTTCCACGGCAAAGCAGTGAATCGTCAAACCCGGCTTGGAGGCCAATCTTACGATAAAAGCGACTTCTTGAATGGGCTTCATAAAGTGCGGCAACAGGCCTTTACACGGCGTACAATCAAGGCAGGATTCAAAATGGACTTGTGTGAAGGTTTATGACAGAGGAGTAGAATATTCTAAGTTCACCAACCACCAGATCCCGCTCACCCCCGAAGGACACCCTAGCTTTTGAGAAAATTGTTAATAGATTACGACGTGATATTGATGCTATATCAGAATCTATTGAGGAGATAAGCCCCTTTTTAAAGCGCCGTGTCCATTGACTTATTGATGCCGAGCTTTCTAAGGCTCATTTATGAAGACCGTATCGATCAGCTTACAGAGGTCAACCGGCGCCGAGGCCGTAAAAACACTAAGCGCCAGGTGCAGTTTGGAGGTGTTCTTACTTTAAAGCATGCAGATCGCTATATTGAGAATCGTAGGATTGACGAGATGGCTAAGAATAAGAAGAGGATGGACTGAGAACGTGAAAAAGCGAGGAAAAGGGAAGGCAGGGAAAAATCGCAACAACAAAACTTACAGGCAAATCACAATATCTCAAATTTTATGTACAGTAAAAATCGATTCCGTTGAGCTGCTGGTTTCGTTGAGCCGGAGCCGACCCACGCTGGGAACGGTGTGTGGGTAAGGTGCTACGATAGGTAGGAGAGTGTACAGACAGAATTTACACGTCGCCTTCTTCGCCCAAACTAAAACTAGGATAATTTGAGCTCTATGAGGCTCCATGAGGCTACGGATGTTCGCGCACTACGTAGGTCGTAGTATCGTAAAACTCTGGTAACCTTTAATGTGTTGAATTAGGGAGGCTTTGAATCTATAGTGACGAACGCCACTATCACAAGTACGAAGTATTAAACTTTGACTGGTCGTCTTCAGCATTAATAATCTTGCGAACGCATTTTTCCTCAATTACAGTTTGTGTGTGTGTGTGTAATTCATACCCTGACCCCTCGCCGAAGCGATATGCAGGATACAACTATCTAATCCTTATCTATGTCTATGTACAGTAATCCATTACATAAAGACGAATTTAGAGCCTCGTCACGGCCTATGGTGGCCAACATGCCGGGTGTTCTGTCAGTAGCCCTATGGCGCCTGGCTTTGAAACCTCTGTGATGCCTCTGCAAAGTCTAGTACTGCATCTAAGATGCTACCGCCTTGTATATCACCCTCCTTACCTTGCTTACCTTGACTTCCTCCTCCCAGCATGTCCGAAATATTGTTAAATGCAGTCCCGATCTTCTTCCGTAGTTCTTGTTGTATGCTCTTCAATTTGGGACAGTGAATCAGGACGTGAACCACTATTTCTATCGCTCCACATTCACACTTGTCATCCTCTCTATGGCCATGTAGTTTGCCATGTGTTGCTAGCCATAAGTGGCCAGTTCAGAGTTGGGTAAGCAGGTAGGCTCGATTGCGTGGCAGCGAGCCATACATCCTCCGGGTACGAACTGCGGGTAGATCTCTATCTATCCGGCGAAGGTGGCCTCCGTTCTTGGAGGTTCTCCATCCCTGCTCCCAGTCTTCTTGGATTCGGTTGCGGATGAAACCTTTTTCTCGTGAAAGAAGATGTTGGAAGGGGTGTTCTTTGTCTAGGCTAACTGCTTCTTTGGCCAGTCGATTGGCCGCTTCATTTCCTGGGTTATCACAGTGTCCTGGCATCCATTGGAGACAGAGCGGAATTCCCCGCGCTTTTAACTCCTGGGCTGCTTGCTGAACCGCTTGAATAATCCTCTGGCCTGATTTGTTCCGTGTGTTTGAGATGGCTTGGAGTGCTGACATGCTATCACTGAGGATAGTTGCCGGTTCCTGTTGGCCTACTAGGATGACCTGATTCTCCATTGCAATCTTAAGGACAAGGCTGATGGCATAGTATATTGCCATAAGCTCTGCTGTATATACCGACCAGTATTCTATAGAGCCGATGCAGACTTTCTGGTGCTGGATGATGTTGTGGTTCTGGTCTAGCGCTACTGCTGCGGCTCCTAGTGCGTTCTGTTGGCCTGATGCATTGAAGAAGACTGTGATGCCAGATGCTTTTTGCCTAGCAGATGCTTTGTCTTTGGCTTTATCCCGGTCTGGTTCAATGTCGATTTCTACAAATGCTGGTGTCTGCCATGGTGGTGGGGGGGTTGGATTAATTGTTTCTAGAGCCTAGAGTCGAGTGAGGTCCATTATCCGCAGGGTCTCCGCCAGAGGGAATCGAGGTCCGCTTCCTATATGGTTGCTCCGCGTTGCTGCTCGGGTCACTACTGTACGGCCTGGGTGATCCTCTGGAAGGGTGCTGAGGCGGGCAGCCACTATTTGGGCGCGTTGTTTGAGTCGTAAATTGGTTGGTAGCACATAGGCTTCCACCTCTAGGGCTGCCGTGGATGCCGTCTTGAAGGCAGAGAGAATGCAAATAAGGGTGGTTCGTTGTACCGTTCCCAGCATTCTCAGGTGTATCTTATCCTTTAGTGGGTTGTGCCAGACAGTAGATGCGTAATCCACAATTAGTGTCACGCATGCTTGGTAGAGTTGTCTCATCTGCTCTGGATGGAGGTGTCTCAATCCCCCCAGGGCAATATTCACCTAGGTTGCTCGCTTAACTGTTTGCTGTACATGTTCCTTCCACTGCATCTCCTTGTCAAAGATCACGCCTAGAAGTTTTACTGTATCGCTTGGCTTGATTACCGTCCTATTTATTGTGATCTGTCCTACCCTATGCTGCCTTTTGGACCTTGTCAGGTGGATTAGTTCTGTTTTCTTCACGTTAAACGAGGATCCTGTCCGTCAGGCCCATGCCTCAATGTGGGGGATATCCTCTTCCTGAATCTTTCTGATATTGTCTTCCGCGGACTGACTGGCTCGCCATCGAAAGTAGTCGTCGATAAAAGCTGACGCGCCGCCGTGGTGGTTGACGGGCTGGTCGACCAGGTCGGAGTTAAAGAATCCAAATAAGATTAGGGACAGCGGGGATCCCTGTGCCAGACCAGCATTCTCAAGCGGGGAGATCTCCATCTGAAAATCGTCAAAGGAGATGCTGGCGTACCAGCTCTTCATGAAGCTCCGGATCCAGCGTCTAGCTACGGTTGGGATGCCTTTAGCCTGCAAGCGGGCATCAAGGCTTGAGTCGTTTACTCCATTGAACGCCCCTTTGAGATCAAATGCCACCAGCGTGATCACCTTTGACCGTAGCCACGCGCGATCGATCGCATTTGCCAGGGTTAAGAGCGCTTATTCTATATTACGTCCTGGCCGGCCTCCAAACTGGGTGTCTGGGAGTAGTTTATAGGACTCAGCCCAGAATGACAGTCTGCGAGCCATGACAGCCTCTAGTACCTTCCCCAGGGTGTTCAGTAGGGAGATAGGTCGGTATGCTTCTGGAGAACCGTAGTCTGGCTTCCCGGATTTCCTCAGCACTATGATGCGCGCTCGCTTCCACCGATGGGGGTAGTGGCCTAATTCCACTGATTTTGTAAAGATGTAGGTGATCACCTTCCGGAGATATGGCCATAGATGCTTCTAAACAAGGGTTATGATCCCATCCTCCCCTGGAGCTGTCGTTCTCTTGGCGGCTTTGAGTGACTGATAAACCTCCAGTTCTGTGATTGGGTGCTATGGTATTTCCTCTGAGGGTAGTACTGGGTCTTCTTTCTCTGGGTCTGCCATCTTCGGGAAGAAGGTTTCTAGAAACACTCTGGCCTTTGCGTCGTTTTCGGTGACCTCCTCGGATCCCACCTTTAGTGGCGGGATATTTGTGTACGAGTCTCGTGGGCGCATGTATATTGCTGCTTTCCAGAGGTGGCCTTCTTGGGCCTTATCTAGGAACTCCTTCTAATGAGTGGCTTTAGCCTTCTCGATGGTTCTAGTCTATTCTCGTCGTTTCTGACGCATGTCGTTGAAGAGAGATGTGGTAATTGGGTGGCTACTGCCTAGGGTAGCACAGCTAGTCTGCTATCTTCAGCGTGTTTGATTCAGGAGAGTCTGCTGGGGTTTGAGCTCTGGCGTAAACCAGCATTTCGAGTAGGGTGATGGTTTTTGCAATGGGACGTGCTGGTCGAGAACTACTGTTGTGGTTTCCACTAGTTGGTTGACTTCGTTGTCAAGATCTGCAGTGGAGTGTATTTCCAGTGCTTGACCGAGCGACTCAACCAGTCTTTGGCCAATTTTAGCCCAGTCAGCTCTGTCGTATGCTCTCTTGGGTTTTGCATTTTCATTGTGTTCTGGTCGCAGGTCCCATTCGGAGTATGTTCCACGATGGTCCGATCCATAGTTGTCATGGTAGAGCTGGCACTTGATCAGTGTGGTTGGGTCGTTGGTGAGTGTCAAGTCAAGAACTGATGTCTTCCCTAGGTGGCTTGGTGACCAGTATGTTAGGGTCCCTGGGGGTAAGCACCATTGAAGCTGATATTCTTGGAAGAAGTTAATCAGCTCTTCCGCTTGAGCGGTGAAAATGTGGCTGACGGAGTGGTGGCTCCATGCAGGATGATGTCGGTTGAAGTCTCCCGCTAGTATCAGCCTTGTGGATTTATTAGATTCCCTGGTGTGCTGTTCAATAGTGTTTTCAATTTCTTTCAGTGCTGATTCAGTAGAGGTTGTGCTAGTGGCTTGGTGTACATCTAGTGGCGGGATGTAAACCGAGAAGATAAGGAACTGTATCTCTGCAGTCCATACTTTGATGGCCACCAGATCTGGGTGGTTACAATGGATTTGGCGATGGGAGGAAGTTGAGATTCGCTTATTGACATAGAGGAGGCTGCGGAATCGGATGGATTCATCGGTATTTGGGTATGTTGGTCGATAGAGTCGCCAAGCACTGTGGTTGACATAGGTGCGATATGTGGTGATCGATGGTTCCTAGATTAATAGTAGATCCAGGTTCTGGCTCTGGTGATCATTAATGAGGGCTTCCATTCCTGCCCTGGATTTCCAGATGTTCAACTGTAGTAGACGTAGTGTTGATGACATTATCGGGAGGAATTCGGGTTAAGAGGTGCTTGGCACCTTTTGTGCCCAGTAGGATGTTCCCCATTGCAGTCTGCATATCTTAGCCGTATTCCTGGAGGGCAGTTGCGTTGCTTGTGTTGGCCACTACAGTGGCCGCATTTTACCTGTTCCTTGCATGACTAAGCTAGGTGGCCAAACTTCTGGCAGTGGTAGCATCTTTTTAGTTTAACTTTGTAGGGTTCCACACTTCCGATATATCTTTGTCCAACTAGGAGGCCATTGCTGATGATGGATTCTGCTGCCTCCGGTGTATTTAGCCAGATGCCCATAGATGCGGACTTTCCCAGCGGGCTATCCTTCTTCTTTAGCCATGCAATATCCTTGATTTCAAATCCCTTCTCGGCCAGGTCATTCTCTTCCATAATCTTCTCAATTCCTTCTTTCTTTTCCTTGTCCAAGTCAAAGTCTTCTGTTGGCACTCAGTGAACTACAATACTGAATTGGGGTTTCACCAGCTTGGTTTCGTTTCCCAGTTCTTCCAGCCATGCAGTGTTGTTCTGGGCTATTTCGGCCAACTGAGCATCTCTGAATCTGATTACATAGCCTGTCTTAGTGGTGCCAACACCCGCTACCTGTACATCTTTGGTGGGTTTAGTGGTTGATAGGGCCATTCTGATATGTTTATTCGCGGTATCAGTAGGCAGGAATCTTGTGAAATTGTCCTTGTTGTTTCCATTGTTATCCGCTGTTTCTGGCCGTGCAGTGCTGATTCGGACGCAGTTCAGTTCTTTCTGGGGTCATGGGATTATGTTGATCGCTGATGGGTTGATTGCGGAGGCAACTTCAGCCCATGGTTTTGGGGGTAGGTTTGTAGTTGCTTGGTTCTCTATCTGGGTGCGTAGCGCCTGATCTCCTCCTGCAATCTCGCGTTCTGTTCTCTCAGGGTGATTTGTTCTGTTTTGATTTGTTGGATTTCTGCTCTTGCTAACTCGATTGTGTTGGTCTGTTGGATGATCGCTGTATTTAGGCCGTTGACGAGTTTCGCAACCATTTGGTACGAGATTCTTTTGCCATCGTCTAATGGGGGGAATTCAACCACTGGGGTTCGTAGGGTTTCTGCTTGTAGATTCTGTCTCCGGCCTGGGGCTCTTGGGATGGCCTCATTCCGTGCAAAGTTTTCTGGCGTCTGCGGACCGCCTTCGGGTACTGCCATCGGGCCGTTTTTAGCTCCCGTTCGGCACGCCTCCTCGCTCACGGTTCTCCAGTTCCTTGTCGTAGAGTTACAGTCCAATGATCCCAACTTACAGTAAGTTCTTGCCTCAATTACAGTTCGTTGCATAATTAGCTTGACAAATTCTTTTTTTGTCTCTTCTACTAAATATACTTCAACTAGGCCTATAATAGCTAGAGTAATTCTATTAAACCAATAGAAAAGTAGTATTATGACCTTGAGCGCCCGGCTCTAGCTTCTCAACTTCACGAAATTCATTCAGTTGTCAAGCTACTTATGCAAACTACTGTACAATTCCGCTTCATACATAGTGCACGAACAACGATACTGTACAGTATCCTTGTACTCTGTACTCCGTAGTTACATGTATGTAGTGAAATAATGAAGGAGGTTTTGAATCTCTCTACTACTAAGAAAGAAAGTGCAAGTTACTGTATATGATCCCTGTATGACTGAAAAATAAGGAATGTATTAACAAAGTCACCGGAGTCAACCAGAGTAGGCCCGAATGGAAATTGAAAACAGCCTACAGAGTAGCCTATTGAATAGGATATTGCTTTTTAAAAATACAACTACATAGCATGATAGTAAAACCTGCTAAAAGACGCAAACTCCAAGATTCAAGCTCAGCTTTACTCCAGATTAAGGGCTGAGAATATGAGATAACTAGCATTTCTCAACACGATTACCTTAGTATGCCCCACTATTCATTCAACGAAATGTCTATTAACTAATGTAAACAGTTTGATTAGATCAATGATACTGTAGTATATACCGTGACCGCCTCTTGGAATTCATTGAATTTCATTCCATCTTTTCGCATGTCTCTTCTTCAACCACCCTATAACTTCCGTCGTCCAAGAACAATGGCATTAGATGATATCGTATGGAATATTCATGAAGGTCCAAAAAAGGCCACTTACCAGCCTTATCGGCCTCGGCGCGGATTCCCAGAAACGAAACCAAAGCTAGACGAGTATCTATTTTATGGACCCATCACGTTGCGTTTTGGTGACTCAGATGTGTTAGTTAAAAGCAACACGCCTAACACTTTGATTACAGTTAGAGATGTACTGATGACAATTCATCGGTATTACAATAGCTATGATTTGAAGCCAACGGACCATTTGGCAGGTATACGTTTTTTGGCTGATTCCAATGTATGGGAAGTTGGCTGCACGTCATATGCCCATAAAGTTGTATTTGGGTAAATGTTGGAGCATGGCTAGTAATCTGATAGTGAGGATCGGAGCTGGCGGTCATAATTAGGACAAGCAGCACAGTTGCAGCTAGTACGGTTAGGTAATCGAACGCGCCCATTTCAGGCATTGACCGCATGGAGATTTCAAATTGGGAACTACTGTGCTATATAGTGTTAAAAAGAAAAAATGGATTACTGTACAGTATCATTAAGTACTTTATAGTTCTTTTGTCTCAAGTACGCCTGTATTGCTTCGCGTAGAGATGTAACAATCTAAGTAGTCTAGGCGAGCGGCCCAATATTGTACAAAGCTCTGTGAAACTACTCACGGAATCTCCTGAGTTCTTTGACAGCACAGGCCGATAGGGAGTTATACGGTATTTCGTACAGTATACATAACACGTCTTATTGTCTCTTTGATAGAACTCGATATTCGTCTTTGCGAAACTCTCGCTACAAGGTGGGTGAAGCTTTTGGGAACGTACCGCTCATGCCTAGAGCGAAAGATCAAAGGATTGCTAGCAGCTCTGCACAGGGCAGCGTCAGGCGCGGTGCTGGATTTCGCAGAAGCATCTCAAAGGGCCTGCAAGAACGGAATCAAAGGCAGCGGCCAACCACAGGCCCCCGGCGAGGCATAAAGTTCGCCCGTAAGAAATGTGACGGTGACTGGAATTAGAGCTACAAGGATACTGATAGTGGTAGTAACCTGCATATCGCTAGTCTAACAAGAGGCCAGGGTAAATGAAATCATCCATCCATCCAACTGTAACAGAAGCTTCGCTAACTTCAAATAAAGAATTTGAAAGAAAGTGCCCTGACTCAACCCTACCCGATGTCCATCGGTTGATTTCCACTTAGCGTTGGGGTGATCGATATCGATTTATATCTTATATTCATCGCATAGGACTCCGTCTCGTGCCTTGCTTGTTTAATATCGATCAATCTTTGGCGATAAATCCGTTCTTCCTTGTGTGGTAGACTAGTCCGATAATCTCCCGTGAGCTTTGCAAAAAGAATGAATATAAATGACGGCAGCGACTAAACTAATCAACCGAACGCGTACCGTACCAAGAGCTAGTGTATGTTGTAGGAGTGTTGAAACTGTTGAAACATGTGGAAACCATGAAAATCGCAACGCTGTTGGAACTGTTAGGACTATTTCATACAATACAGGCTGGAAGTCCCAAATGCTGATAATACCTACTAGGGTATGTCTAGCTTTGTCTCAATCCTATCTATTCCGTACCATACTTCGATCCAAGTCCTTTGCTTCGGTCAATCTAATCATCTCGACTGCGTCTAACATTCCACGTATCCTTTAAAGTAGAATTTCCAATGACTTCTAGATAACATCCCAAAAAGTCACTTAACAATTCCTTCCGTCCATTCCCAAATCGGTCATTCAGGGTGTCAACCAAGGCTAGAGAGGAGGGCATTCATGCTTCATCCGCAGTTGACACGTCTACCAGATTGGATCGAATTTCAACCAACCCGCCGATCCAGTCACTCTTCCACGAAATCATTCCTTCTGCAGTTGAAAGACTTCGAGATGCAGATCCTTCTAGCTGATGCGATTGATTCTCCAATCGCCTGCTGAATAGACGCCTCGTTAAAGAAACTCTCCAGTAAAACCATGTGAGATGCGCGCCTTATGTTGAAGCCTTTGGCGAAGGTCATTTCTATTTGCTCCATCGGGAGACTCTTCAATAGAAACATGGATTTTGTTTCTCGTGCGATCGTCATCCTTGGTGGTCGATTTAGATATAGGAGGATTCCGTGGCGTGATACTAACAGTTCGGGAGCATCGTTCCACTAGATCATGTCAGTGAGGGAATGGAATCAATGAAGGATGATTGAAAATAACCTGTAACCACCCCATCCTCATCTTCAGAAAATAACTGGACATCAAAGCGCAGTAGCGGCCTTTTGGTGGGAGTCCACGTCATGGTTTCGAGTGAGAATTCATCGCTTGACATAATCATCTTCTCCACTGCGGATTGGAGTGTGATACTGTCGAAGACCAGATGCTTGATCTGATGGCTGGTATAGCTTATCTCCATCCCAGAATCATTTGTTGGGTAGCGGGCCAGGAACTGCTTTTCTAGACGGCCATAGTCCAGTTGCCGACTATTCAGGAATTTTGGATCTTGTTGGGATGCTATTAGTAAATACACACTAAGTGAGGCCAATTTGTCCGGATGATCAGGTAGCTGGCAGAAGATCTCTGCATCGAGAGGGATCTTAATTCCGATATAGTCTTTGCTATTCTCGACCATTGTCAAGAAGGCGGTCTTGATGCTGTTTATAGCGTCGGTGTCTCTAGACCGGCTTTGGTTTCGTGATTTTTTACTCTGGTGTGGCGTTCTTTCACCGTCTTTGCTACTCGAGCTGTCTTGGGATCGACTTCGCTTGCGAGATCCCTGGTTCTTCCCATGTCGAAGACTATCGACGGCTCCGCCAAGACAACTTTGAAAGAATTGATGCCATTGCTGAGGGGTTAAGTAATGGAGTTTGTCCTTGGTTTCCTTCACTGTGGTGTTGTCGGCTGTCATTCGCATGTATTTGTCCACAAATTCCTTGCTCACATAACACTTGGTTTTGGTTGTGCTTTGCTCGACAATTGTTCTGAGAACTTCCTTCAAGATGTCCCAATGGTCTCTGATGTCAGCCCCGTAGACGTTGTGTTCCTTAGACGCAAATCTTTCGGCGCAGTCTTTCTTGGAGATCTTCATGGTGCCAACCTGAGAACAGAATCCGATTGTCAATATCGAAGCGACAGCGAGAAACAGATCAAAGATACTTACGGACAATGCAACTAAGGTGGGCCTGAGCATGTTCGAAACCGGTGATGCTGACGGCGATCTGATAAGGTAGTAGAAGTGCTTAAAAGCGTGGGAATAATTGGGGGTAGCTGAAGGAGTGGAGGGAGAAGCAATGATAGGATATTGGAGCGAAGGTATTGGAGTGAAAAGAGGAGGGGTAACTTTGCTGGGTAGTCTTTTCCTTGCAATCAACGCCCGACACCTTGTTTGTTATGTTTTCTCCGGAATACCCAGTGAGAAAAGAAAATGACGCGTCTCCTAGAGGATCGAAGCCTGTCAGCCCCAAGTTGACATTCAAACCAAACCAAACAAACGGAACGAGAAGAAATAGAGAGAACAGTTGCTTAGTTCATATCATAAATCAGTAACTCACTGATATTGATATAGGATCGTTGACAGTAGTACTATATTGTCGAAAAGAGAAGAGAAGATAGCAGCCATGGAGAGCCATTATATACGATGCTTAAGCAGAGCTTTCAGAAACACCGCTTAGCCGTGAAATCTACTTCGTTCCGGACGACACCTCGCCACTGACCTTAAACCAGTGCCATTCGGAAAAGGCGTCGACTGTGTCTACCCTAGATGAGCTTTCACATGCCTCAAAGAGGTGCCTCCGCAGTGGGTAAATTGTAAATAGGCGGAGGTTTCTGTTAGCCAAGAATATGACCTTAGAGAGCAAAAGAAAACGCCACGAGCAGATGTTGACACCACCTCCAATTCAGCCCACGATTCAGACCGTATTGTCTGATACCTTCCTACCAATGGACATACCCACATATGTGTCGAAGACTGGTCACGCACGATTTACACGGACATTGCTGATATGGTGAAGGGATACTGTAGCAGAATGCTGGTCCTTTTCTGGCTGCTTGGATTATCAAACAGGCAATGAAACAACATGTTTACGCTAAGCTGGTTGAAGCTTTAGACCTATCGCTATATTAATTTGAATCCAAACCTAAATAAAACTAGACTAAACCAAATCATATACAGATTAATATTAGTCAATGTACGTCGTCTTAATTGGTAGACCCGGTTTGTTCTGCGGCAATGGAATTAAGGGCTCTCATATTGCAAATCAATATCAACAAACTGCTATTTAGGATTGCAGAGAGAACCTGAATATTCTATTAGGTTTTTTTTTCAATTTTTTTTTTATTCTTTTTAAGATCTACTCGTACAAACATCAGGTAATGTGACAATGTATGGGAGATTTGGAATAGTTATATAATGTCATCCCAAGCCTGTGAATAATTCCACTAAATAACTTCAAACGGAACAGTACGAAAGATAAGCAAGCATAGAAGTTAAGCAGCATGCCAACGAGTCGAGCGGACTGGCTATGAGGACAGTACGCTTTTACCCCCGTCTTCAGTCACTCTTGCTCGTATTTTGATTGTTACATACTTGTCGCCTAGGTAACAGAAAGTCGGCTCTTGACCCTCAGAGTCTTGTGAAATGACCATGGCAGTTGGAGAGAAGAGTAAAGCTTCGCCGACTTGCAATCGAACAATTCGATGAAATAGAGTATCCGAGTCAGCTGCATCGGCATCGTCGTCCATAGCCCCGGCAAAGACTCGTTCGTCATGCTGTGAATCATACGCAGCGGCGGCAAGATGTCTATGCAATATACGCAACCACTCAGGAGAGGTGAAGCGATGAACAATCGTGGTTGAGCAAAGATTCAAAAGTGCTGTAGATACCGTTGGCTCTTGCGTGGAGACTATGACTCGGGCCCCAAGATGACGCTGCAGGCGTACAGTCGATAACAAGCTGTTCGTAAAAGCAGCGGATTCTGGGGAGGAATTCATGTACTGCAAGGAAGGCTGATATTAGAGACCTGCAAACTCTTCTGTAAAATTATTGAAGGTACCACACGTACCTTATGTGCCTCATCTAATGCAACGACCCGACCAACAGCAGGGTCTTGTTCTAAAAAAATCCCGAGGCAAATGTTGAACAGAGCACACGCAGTCTCCGGGGATATACATGGGCACGATAGGTCAACAATTGTAAGGCAGCCGGGCTGTCTCTAGTTAACAACCCTATGCATGAATCAATGGTTAACGTGTCTTACCTTAGGTTTCCACATGGTACCTTTCGCTTGACCAATCCTCTTCTTCTGGCGACCAGTCTTTTTGTTTATTTGATGCGTTGTCTGTGTCTCCGGCATAAAGCTTTCCAGTGTTTCTAACCGCTGCTTGAGTGGCGCGAGTTAGCCAGGAGTTAAATCACTCCCCAAAACGCGCCTTTTAAACTCAAGATAGTCAAATGGCAATCCACTAGCTTGTTGAGAGACTCGCATTTCCCTCAAGATCCGCTGAACCGTATGCATGTACAAAGGGATGGTACCAGTACTTGACTCGACAGCCATCAGATCTAACATGCGCTTTGTATTGAGATCTTTCTGGTCAATCTCCAGCGGATGAACGTTGATTCCAAAGCGAGAGTACGTTCCCTGGCGTGGTGAACGAAAGTCAGCAGTAGAAAATTCCCCTTACTTGAAAACTTACATTGATGCCTCGAATATTCGTGGGTGAGCATAATACTCGAACTTCCACAGCAGGGTTTGACGACAAGAATGCCGCCTCACAAGGGGAGCCCATATTGTCACTGATGAAAGTATCATAATGGAAGACCACCCCAGTGAGAGGACTGCGTAAGTTTCCGAGTTTCGAGGGTATCAAACAGTTCTCTAGCAAGCAAGAAAGGGTATGGCTCTTTCCAGAACCTTGAGATCCACATATAAACGTGCTGGATGGAGTTGTCGCATTGAAAAAGACCCGCGGATCATGGTTGTTCGACAAGTCTTGGGCTGTCTGTTCAGGATGTACGACCTTCAGCAATTGGCTGATCCCTGCCAGAAGCCCATACTGTGGATGATCGAGAGCTAGAACTCCCCCTCGAAGAAAATTTCCTATCAGAATTGGAGAAAGTACAATGTGCTCCGTTTCATCAGCGTTTGTTGCCTTTAAGAACTTGAGCTGGTATTGCAACAGTTCGTCATCCTCATGTGGATTTGAAGGTAAGACCTGTGCACTACTTGAGCGGTGCAATGTGGCTGACGCCCGAGGATTGATATCATTCATTGTGCAAAGTCACCTGAAGTAAATTTGCATACAAATGCCTCACAAAAGATGGGTTCAAGAGAATATCTTCAGTTTTGGCAAAAATGGTGTGTGGTGTGAAAATGGTATTAGTAGCTTATCGAAGAAAAACTAAGTATAGAGATCGAAAGAAGACCGGAATCCAGCTGGGGATTGGAGCCATATAGATAGACAGCGCATATGAGTCCTGCCAGGAATATACCGGAAATCTCCCCAACATACTGAATACTAGATATATAGATCAAACAAACATAACTCGGAGAGTATCGACATGACGTGCAGTTCCATATCACAAAGGCCGGTCAAAAGCGCCAACCCGGGAAAAAATGTCTAAGGTGGGCATCTAGGGCTTAGAGCTTAGCATGGGCCGCCACAGTAAGGATTAACTGGGCCTAGACGCAGTTGCATTGATTGCTAATGGTTGGTTATACACGTCCGTGAGCATCCTCTAACGCTGAAACCAGCTAACTCTCCCATCTCTCCCTCATAAGTAGGCAAGTGACTCGTCACAAGATAGAGTCTGAACAAGTCCAACAGATCTTGGGATCCTTAAAATACCGCAAGACGTGTCCTGAAGAATCTCAATTTCGCATCCCTGCAGCTGATCTACATTTTGATTTAACAAATTTTGAACTATCGGACCGATGACGGAGCGAACATTGCGTATTAGTGCGTACAGTATGGATGGATGGATGGATGATTTCATTTACCCTGACCCCTCGCTACTCTAGCGATATGCAGGTTACAACCACTATCTGTATCCTTGTAGCTCTAATTACAGTCATCGTCACATTTCTTACAGGCGAACTTTATGCCTCGCCTAGGGGCCTGTGGTCGGCCTTTGCCTTGGGTTCTGTTGTTGTGGGTCCTTTGGCCCACGGCTACAAAACCTTTGAGATGCTTCCGCAAAGTCCAGAACAGCATCTAGAATGCCGCCCGGCGCAGAGCTGCTAGTAATCCCTTGTCCCTTTGCTCCAAGCATGAGCGATACGTTGCCGAACGCGTCGCCGGCCTCCTTCCGTAGTCTCTGTCGTTCTGTTGTTAATCTCGGGCAGTCGATTAGAATGTGGACGACCGTTTCTTTCGCTCCACATTCACATTTATCATCCTCGCGATGCCGGAGAGCTTTCCCATGGGTTGCAAGCCAAGAGTGTCCTGTTCGTAGTTGAGTTAGTAAGTAAGCCCGGTTCCGGGGCAACGATTGGTATAGCCGGCGGGAACGGATGGCCGGGAGCTTGGTATCAATTCTCCGTAGGTGGGTTCCTTTATTGGATGTCTTCCATTCGTCTTCCCATTCCTTTAAGATCTGTCTTCGAATTGCCGCTTTCTCCCGCGAGACCGGTCGACAGAAGGGGTGTATCTTAGTCGGGCCAACCGCTGCCTTGGCCAGGCAGTCCGCTGCATCGTTCCCCGGATCGTCACAGTGACCAGGGATCCATTGGAGACGGAGAGGAATGCCGCGGCTATCTAGTTCGTAAGCTGACTGGTTGATTGCCTCGATCACTCTTTGTCCAGATGTGTTGCGTGGGTTCTTGATGGCTTGTATTGCTGACTTGCTATCACTCAGGATTGTTATTGCTTCACCCGCTCCGGGTCTGGTGGACTGTCCGTTTTGGTGGAAGATTTTGAGCGCCAGACTGATTGCGTAGTAGACGCCAATTAGCTCAGCTATGTGGATGGACCAATGTGCCATTGGGCCTATAGCCATTTTGCGAGACACCACTATGTTCTGATTGCGGTCTAGGACCACTGCCGCTGCCCCCAAGTGGTTGTCATGTCCCAAGGCGTCGGAGTAGACCACTTGGTGAGGGTTTGCGAGGAGGGATGCGGCGTTCTTCCGTGCCTTTTCTCGGTCTGGGTTGATGTCAATTTCCTTAAATGCTGGTAGTTTCCATGGGGCTGTCGGTTTGGGATTGATAGTCTCTAATCCGCTGAATTGCTCAAGGCTCATGGTTTTCATGGCTTCAGCAAGGGGAAATCGCGGGCCGCTGCCATTGCCACCGTTATCCCGTCGTCTTCTGGCCCTCAATAGTACTCCTTGTATCGGGTGGTCCCACGGGAGTGTGAGTAAGTTGACAATGGTTATCTGCGCTCTCTGGCGGAGACGAAGGCGGGTCGGTAGTGTGAACAGTTCGACTTCCATAGTGGCGGTCGCCACCGACTTAAATGCTGACAGAATTTGTATGAGCGCTGATCTCTGGACTGTGTTGAGGGCCCTGAGCGCCAGAGACAATAGGAGTTGGGCGGCTCGCGGTCGCCTGTGGCAAAGCCTTAACAAGTCCGGTCGATACCAATACCATCTTCCACCTTACCTTCTCGCTTCGGTGGTGATTTTACCCATTCCTATTGGCAGATCCCCAGGCCAAAAGATCTGCTGCTATCAACATCTCTGGAGTTTGCACCTTAAGCCAGCCGCAAAGGCAATTTGCATTATGGGCGATACCGCGCTAGGATATATATCCCAGGGACCTGAGTACGAGTCAGGCACAATGCACTCCTTCTCTAAGCCAACCGACATGCGCATCCGTCCTCTCGAGCCACTATAAGATCTCCGTAGGCCTCCTAGAAAGAATATATCGGCGATACCACATTGCCAATCTAATAGATATAAATGCCGGCGATACCACACAGTAGCGGTCCAAGTACGAGTTGAAAACACAGATACCAATAAAATATCAGTATAGGTGCCGGCGATACCACGCTGCTGTGGCCCAAGTACGAGTTGGAAGCAAAGATACCAGTTAGATAGCCATGGCCTAGGTACGAGCTAGGAACACATTCTTCCTAGTTACCCTCTGGTCATCCTCATAGTGCTACGGCCCGCTACTTTATTACTATAATAAAGTAGTTTCCCGTTACTATTAGAAGTCTCCCTCTAGCAGCCGACCATGTCTTGCAGAAGTCAATACTTGTAATACCCGCCTGGCATAATACTTGTATAGTTGACTCCTACTAACCTAGCTCAGTTCCCACCCTATGCCTTTATACTTAGAAAGCGGTGCGCTGTGTCTGTCCAGAATGATAAGTAGTTCGGTCTCAGTGTAGGCCTTGCCCTTAACACATCCGGCAACCACTTTTCTGTCAGCCTTAACAACTTCCATTACTTTCTAAGAGCACTTAGGCTTCGTTCCAGCCCTCGTTGAGATAGCTTCATTGGTAATTTCATAACGTTGGGGTTTCTATCTCAATCTCAGAGCTGGCTGAACTCGAGGGTGCCCTGTCACTCTCCTAGAACAGGTTCGTGTCGGGTGGTTTTCCTATCCAATATCCCTCTTGCGATCAATTTGGCTTTCGGAAAGCCCCTAGGCATCTTTCTAAACAGTAGTAATCGAAAGAATCTCGCGTTGCCTCAGCCGATCTTTCAATAGACTGCTCCACCGAGGTGGAGAGGTTTAATATGGTGTCTACTAAATAGATCCATATAGCTGGGTTTATTCGACGCGTCGGAATCCAACGCGTCGAGTAACCCGAGAATACGCGTAGTTAAGTAACGCGGGAGCCCCCTATCTGCACCGCGCAGCGGGAGAGCGCGCATAAAGTAGAGTGCGAAGAAATAAGAGTGCGAAGAAATAAGAGTGCGAAGAAATAAGAGTGCGAAGAAATAAGAGTGCGAAGAAATAAGAGTGCGAAGAAAAAAAAAATGTTTTTTCTTACCAGTGCGTACAGTAGTTTGCACCTTCAGAGTAACAACTAATCTCTTCTCTTTCAACTGAAACAGCGCTAAATATTCACTATCTTTATACAGTTAGATCCGGAACAACCCTGGCTCGTGTACTATTAATTTTCTCCATAAGGTATTGCAGATTCCCAAATTTGATACGGCGGTAAATTACATGTATCGCTGCCCAGACCTAGGACGGTACTTTGCCATTTCCGAGTCCCTTCCTACTAGAACAGCCAGGTACTATGATATAGCATGGACCCGCTCCTTACACGATCAACAGTACAACTCACACGTGAATGTCTATCATATTCGATTAACCTTAAACTATGCAAAAGCGCCGCTAAAACAGCCCTAGAACGGATGATCAGGGTGATAATGCTGAAAGAGTTGCATGATCATCTTCTAGAAAAGTTGATACAGTATCATAAATTAGATATGATGATAGATCTTTTTGTAGATGGACACATCTTCCTGATCGTTTCAAGATCCTTTCCATGAAGTGTAAAGAAAAGTTTTCCGGCTTCACCGTCGTCCGTCATGTCAAATACCTCCTTAGAATAGTATTGGGGAATAGCGATTTGGAAATCTCGCGACTGGTCATCTTCTGCTTCCCTTAAAAATTCCCACCAGTTGCGACTGTGATTTTCGAAATTTTTTATCTCGTCTGCAACCTTCTTTGGACTGAAATCTTCGTCAAATACCCTGCCTCGAACGCTATGTCTCCATCCATAATCATGACGGCGATAAACCTCCCAGAGTTTGCTGGCAACATAATAATCCTCTTTCAGGCCGCGTGAAATGCTATCTTCTATATCGCTCATATTGGGAGGTTCTTTATAATGCCCTGAAACGGTAAGTAGCGAAGAGAAAAAGCGCAAAGTCTCGTCACTCAATTTATCCTCAAGGAAATTGGCAAGGATGTCAAATGGCGTCAAATATGGCTGCAAGCGCGATAGGAGAAACATCCAGTTTAAGAGCAAGGAATGTCGGTGACTGAAGGTCAGATTCCGATCATCGCGAATAGCCTCTGCCCACCCCTCAAGAGTCTCTGGACTGCCAAGTGTAGAGAGAAGCATAAAATTGTGTATGAAATCAAATACTTCCAAAACTTCAAACGATTCCTTCAAGGTACAATTCGAACTGTCGGACCATGAATGCCTAATGTTCTCGAATAGGGCACTAGAACTTTCCAGAGCTTCGCAAAATTTACCAAATTGAAGCATTCTCGAGTCAAGGTAATGACTCATGACTGCTCGGTAGAATCTCGGCTTTGAAACAACTGGCATAACCCGACTTGAACCTGGAGAGCATAGTTCACCTGTAATCCCGAGTAATCTGCTTTCGACATACAACGCCAAGGCGTATTTTTCCTCCAGTCCATTTGTCAAGGTATTTGGATCGATAAAAGACAGCATCGATATATATCTGTCGAAGTTGTTGAAGTAAATGCTTCTAAGCCAGCTAGTCTTCTGCCACCATGTAAGGATGTTGCTGAGATGCTTATGATCGTTTTTTTGCTGGCTGGCTGGGAATTCGATTTTTGAATAATCTGCGAACATCCAAGCCGGTATTTTCAGCGTTGTGTCTCGTTCTATGCCACATATTTCATCTTGCAGCCGGCAAACGGCAGGATCGTACTTATGATGATCGGATTTCCGCTGCAATTTTTGATTGATTAACAAATGCGTTATCCGGTTGGGATTGGAAATTGTTACAATGATTGACCCAGAGAGCGTTGTAAAATACCACCTGTACCATGACCACTATGGGTCGGATCACCGGGCCACTTACTCGCAATGGTCCCTTCAACCAGTACGGAATGCAGAACCAAAACCTAGGAAGGCATACGACCGATCAGACTGGGAAAAGATTGGGAAATCAGTGCACGCTCAGATGGCGCCTCTCTCTACAATCCAGTCAATCACAGAGCTCGATAGAGTAGTAGAAAAGCTCATCTCCTGTACAACAAAGGCCATAGACTAACACACGCCAGAAATGAAACCATCACCGTACGCCAAACGATGGTTCTCCCCAGAGCTGAAATTACAACAAGGAGAGGTCAACAGGGCCCATCGCAAATGACAAGAGAGCTGCGCCACAAGAGGCCGCCAACACACAGTATCGAATGCCCTTTTCCAAGACATGCAAAGAAAACACCGCGCGTGGACGCAAACCATCGAGAAAGTCAAATCACAACACTGGAAGGAGTTCCTTGATAAGGCGGGAGAAGGACATCTTTGGAAAGCAGCATCATACATGAAACCGCGGGAATCGTATGGCTATATTCCACCACTGAAAGACGGCACAAATGAGGTGGTAGACAATACATGTAAAGCCAAATTGTTCATGGATGCATTCTTCCCTAAGATAGTAGCACCAGGAGCCATGGAAGACCCGAAACACAATGAAAAAATTCGATGGGATTCAATTACCAAGGAAGAGGTCTACCGAGCCCTACAGCGCATGAAAACCAGGAAGGCTCCAGGAGAAGACGAAATCCCAACGCTGGTATGAAAGTAAATTTGGCCGTACCTCAGCGAAGAGATCTTCCAGATCTTCATAGCATCAATTAACCTCGGATATTACCCACGACAATAGAAAAGAGCGAGAATCGTGGTCCTCCAGAAACCAAACAAACCAGATTATACCATCCCAGGAGCGTACCGACCGATCTCGCTCCTGAACACGCTTGGCAAGGTCCTAGAAGCGGTTATTGCAAAACGTCTCTCTTACTACGCAGAGACCTATAACCTACTGCCAAACACTCAGTTTGGCGGTAGACCAGGACGCAACACAGAACAGGCACTTCTGATACTGTCTAATGCAATTGACAAGGCATGGCTCTGATCCAAGGTAATAACGCTGGTCGCGTTCGATCTCAAAGGGGCCTTCAATGGGGTCAATGGAGGTGTTCTCGACAGCCAACTCAAAGCGAAAGGGATTCCGTCAGTTCTCCGAGCCTGGATCACTAGCTTTATGGAAGAGCGGACCGCTAGCATTACCTTTAACGATTTTGAATCCACCATAGTTCCCCTAGAGAACGCGGGTCTGACCCAAGGATCTCCGTTATCGCCAATACTGTTCATCTTTTTCAACGCTGATTTGGTAAACCAGCCAGTCGACCACAAAGGCGGCTCATCGGCGTTCATTGATGACTATTTCCGATGGGTCGTGGGGTTATCCGCAGACAAGAACCTCCGAAGACTACAGGAGGACGACATTCCACGAATCAAACAGTGGGCGAAACAAACAGGCTCATGCTTCGCGGCAGAGAAAACAGAACTAATCCATCTGACCCAGAAAAAGAACAAGCTGAGTAAAGGACAGCTGATTATACAGAGCACCACCATTAAAGCAAGCACCACCGCCAAACTCCTCGGCGTGGTATTCGATAATGAGCTCCAATGGAAACCGCATGTATAACAGGTGTTAAAGAGAGCCACGAGAGTCAACACGGCGCTGGGTGGCCTGCGATATCTGCGCCCAGGCCAAATGCGACAATTATACCAAGCCTGCGTCACCCCGATTGTAGACTACGCGTCCACGGTCTGGCACAGCCCCACAAAAGATAAGATGCATCTCAGGGCCCTCAACACAGTCCAGAGATCAGCGCTTATACGAATTCTGTCAGCATTTAAGTAGGTGGCGACCGCCACTATGGAAGTCGAACTGTTCACACTACCAACCCGCCTTCGTCTCCGCCAGAGAGCGCAGATAACCATTGTCAACTTACTCACACTCCCGTGGGACCACCCAATATAAGGAGTACTATCAAGGGCCAGAAGACGACAGGATAACAGTGGCAATGGCAGCGGCCCGCGATTTCCCCTTGCTGAAGCCATGAAAACCATGAGCCTTGAGCAATTCAGCAGATTAGAGACTATCAATCCCAAACCGACAGCCCCGTGGAAACTACCAGCATTTAAGGAAATTAACATCAACCTAGACCAAGAAAAGGCACGGAAGAACGCCGCATCCCTCCTTACAAACCCTCACCAAGTGGTCTACTCCGACGCCTCGGGACATGACAACCACTTGGGGGCAGCGGCAGTGGTCCTAGACCGCAACCAGAACATAGTGGTGTCTCGCAAAACGGCTATAGGCCCAATGGCACATTGGTCCATCCACATAGCTGAGCTAATTGGCGTCTACTACGCAATCAGTCTGGCGCTCAAAATCTTCCACCAAAACGGACAGTCCACCAGACCCGGAGCGGGTGAAGCAATAACAATCCTGAGTGATAGCAAGTCAGCAATACAAGCCATCAAGAACCCACGCAACACATCTGGACAAAGAGTGATCGAGGCAATCAACCAGTCAGCTTACGAACTAGATAGCCGCGGCATTCCTCTCCATCTCCAATGGATCCCCGGTCACTGTGACAATCTGGGGAACGATGCAGCGGACCGCCTGGCCAAGGCAGCGGTTGGCCCGACTAAGACACACCCCTTCTGTCGACCGGTCTCGCGGGAGAAAGCAGCAATTCAAAGACAGATCTTAAAGGAATGGGAAGACGAATGGAAGACATCCAATAAAGGAACCCACCTACAGAGAATTGATACCAAGCTCCCGGCCATCCATTCCCGCCGGCTATACCAATCGTTGCCCCGGAACCGGGCTTACTTACTAACTCAACTACGAACAGGACACTCTTGGCTTGCAACCCATGGGAAAGCTCTCCGGCATCATGAGGATAATAAATGTGAATGTGGAGCGAAAGAAACGGTCGTCCACATTCTAATTGACTGCCCGAGATTAACAACAGAACGACAGAGACTACGGAAGGAGGCCGGCGACGCGTTCGGCAACGTATCGCTCATGCTTGGAGCAAAGGGACAAGGGATTACTAGCAGCTCTGCGCCGGGCGGCATTCTAGATGCTGTTCTGGACTTTGCGGAAGCATCTCAAAGGTTTTGTAGCCGTGGGCCAAAGGACCCACAACAACAGAACCCAAGGCAAAGGCCGACCACAGGCCCCTAGGCGAGGCATAAAGTTCGCCTGTAAGAAATGTGACGATGACTGTAATTAGAGCTACAAGGATACAGATAGTGGTTGTAACCTGCATATCGCTAGAGTAGCGAGGGGTCAGGGTAAATGAAATCATCCATCCATCCATCCATACTGTACCTATCTCTTGTAGTAATATATGGCCTGCATAAAGGTATGCTCTGTAATGCGAAGGCTCTTACTTTCCACTAGCTATGATCATCGGGTGGAAGTGCTGCTCTGACGAACAGTAAGTATGCTAACTCAATTTCCCGAGCTCCTCTCTGGTGATTACACATCAGTCCAAGTATGACAATACCAAACATTTGCATGAGAATACCTAATCAGTTTTCCACTCTAAGCAGTTGCTTGATAGTACAGTAGTAGTAGTAGTAGTAGTAGTAGTAGTAGTAACTTCATTACGTCCGGAGACATCAGGCCTGAAGGGCTCCAATACGCTATTTGTCCTGCATTGTATACACTGTGCTCAAGTCGAGAGGAAAAGCTGTATCAACTGCAAAAATCCCTCTAGCCCATACGTTGTAGACATGTTCTCACAAAAGCAATAACCTATCCCTCTGGAAGCGGATTCCCCGCGCGTCCATTCTCGATGTAGTTCCGCGAATTTCTTCCCTTAGTAGTGATCTGCCAAGAGTACTCTTAAAATAGCGCTTGAAGTAGCTGAATGTCTCGCCAGCGACAACTCCTGATAGCACACGAGGGACTACAAAATCGAAATGTGGCCGAACCGGTAGGGCACGTGAGCTACTGTTAGTAAAATCCGGTAAGTATAGCGTCTACGCGGCCGAAGTTGTAGGCTCTATGATAATCAGTAAAATAGCTACCCGGGTAGGTGTTTTCTGGATGGTGCTTTTCACTATGCCATCTACCAAGCCAAGAGTAACGGGGACGGGGGATAGTTAGCTAAATATATACGCGGCACGACTATCTAACTAATATCCAGTACCGAAACGCGTAGGGTTGATATTCACGTTCCGACAGTTCGATTTGGAAAGTTCTCGGCTTCAGTTACACCATGTAATCCAGCTTACTGACGTCCCTCACCGAGAAGGTGACTTTCCACGAGGGACTAGGCTACTACGAGTTCATGCTATAGTTAACTGATCACACCACAACTGATTGACTACCTAATATTAGTCGTTATGTAATCTCACTACAACTGCGCATTAGCAATTGAATTGATAGCTTAGTGAAGTTTTTTTTTTTTTTTTTTTGGATTAGGATGCCTCAACTTGGCATGCAGATTGATTGAAATTATTATACTTTGCACGATCTGATTGTATGCCCAATTTCTCCGCAGTTCGAGCACTTAGAAGGCACTTTTTACTTGCCCGTTGCAGTTGCAGTTGGAGTCCTCTTTTCAATACTTGGATTTCCACTCTTTCTATCTGATCTTTTGCCTTCGATGTAGGCAGTCGAGGTTCGAGCAGTCGTAGGTACTCGGATTGGTCGTCTGGTGCTATATACTGCCTCCAAAAAGGATGAATATCCGTCAATGGAATAGGATGAATTTCCTTTAGTAGCCGTGCAATTTGGTGGACGCATAGAAGGCCCATTATCCTAGTGAAGCTGTTAGGCGCAAGGGGTGTAGCCCTCTTTGCTATATTAACCTGATTGTGGACAAGATCAACTGAATAGTGTGATGCTCTTTAGTTACAGTAATCTACGAGTACAGAAAGGATTGGCAGGATATAAGGCAGTTGAGCGAGATCTACATAACGACTAATATTAGGTAACTAATCAGTTGTGGTGTGGTTAGTGAAAATCTGTGGTGTCCTTTAATTCCTACAAGTTAACTACGCTATAAGTTCATCCCTCTAGGCGTAGAATATATCATTCATTCACACTACGCCTTGGAGAAGCAGACACACAAAACAGAGCTAGATTTTCCCTAGAGTCCAAAGAGAATATATATTATTCATCGGTCTTCAATCAACACGATTCCATTCGCCCATACGGTACTCTGATCGTAAGAATCTCCGTCATCGTATCCAAAGGCTGAGACGAGCGGATACACCACGAGCAAAATATTTTTTTGTTCCATCCTGTCGATGTCTTCCTCTTCCTCATGGAGCTTGTGAGAAGGATGAGCCAACACTTCTGGGGAATTTATAGGAAACACGTTTAGCCGGGGCAGTCTGTCGATTGTCATGTACGCCCTCTCTGTCCACAGAAAAGCAGCTAGCTCGGCCGCCCAGATATAGATTTCTTTCAGGCTTTCCTCGCGCTTATTATTCAAATCTACACATAATAATGACTGCACAGGACCCTGCAAGAAGTCTTCTGCTCGTTTCATGCTTACTCGTTTTCTCGAGTCGCGCATCTTAGAGGTAAGACTTGGCTCCGGGCCCGGAAAGCGGGAAGGGTTTGTTAGACCATTTATTAGTCGACTCTTAGCCTCTTGCACCTTAGAGGTAAGATTTGATTCTTGTCCCGAGTGCGTAAGCATGTTCAAGAGTCGAAGGGTGTCAGAGCGCCAAATATGCGCTCCTACTTCATTCACTGTTGAAAAAAGAAGTAAGCATTATCCATCAGCAGGGGCTGAAATAGAAATGGGAGGGGAGACCTTTTTGCATTTCGTGATAAAGTTCAAGAAGTTGTGTACCAAATGATGGACGAGATTGTTCCTCCTGCTTAGTCTCTTTGTTAAAACAGAAGAATGGCTCCGGTCCTGACTGCGGAAGGTGGACGTTGTCTGGTACTTGTATGTTGTTTAGTAGTCTTTTAGCCTCTTGCACCTTAGAGGTAAGATTTGATTCTTGTCCCGGGTGCGTAAGCATGTTCAAGAGTCGAAGGGTGTCAGAGCGCCAAATATGCGCTCCTACTTCATTCACTGTTGAAAAAAGAAGTAAGCATTATCTATCAGCAGGGGCTAAAATAGAAATGGGAGGGGAGACCTTTTTGCATTTCATGATAAAGTTCAAGAAGTTGTGTACCAAATGATGGACGAGATTGTTCCTCCTGCTTAGTCTCTTCATCAAAACAGAAGAATGGGTTACCAAAGATGTTCTCAAAAATATCCTTTGCTAACAACGCTTCCACAAGAATTCTCGCATAATTTTTCGTGCCGGAGACGAGTGTGTCCCAGTCCCTATTTCGGACATAGCCATCCAATTCAGAAAGGACATTATTCTTTCCTGAATCCGTAATCTGTGCTTGGAGAGCACAAGATCTTGCCCAGTGATCTATATCCTCCTGGAGCGTGATGAACCACTCCCTCACGTAGTCATCATCTCTAGGCATCCAAGTTCGTCTTGCCGGTGCTCCCTGCATCTTCAACACAGAATTATTTTCCCAGTTCTCCTTTTTGGGGAGACTTGGAGCCTTTTATAGAAACTCCCCTAATTACTAAATCTCCTCCGGCAGTGAAGAAAATTTGCTAAACTCTTATGCAACCACATAACGTAAGGAGTTTAACTGTTTGACAAATTACTACAGATTTACTAAACATCGTCTAACTCCATGCCTGTGTCATGGTATCGCATTCGCTGGGAAATTACGTGTACTAGGGCTCCCAGTGAAGAGAAGATATTTTCAGAATAGAGTGAGGGAGTGCTCATACAAAGATGTAACAAAGAAATTAACGGAATTCAGACACTAATAATAGCAAACAAGAACAAGACCTGAGTTAGGGTTGAAGTGAGAACGAACCTTTACAGCAGGTGCTAGATATGTACAGTGCTGAGGCCCAAGGTACTCAGTTCACAACCAGCCTACAATCAGGAAGGAACACATACATATTAATTTACAACTGAGGGCTCAATTCAGACTTCACTCTGGTAGCTAGAGGTATCAAAATATCGGTGAATATCATACATACAGACAGACTCAAAACCTCCTTTACCTTTTTACACACCGTTATTCTTCCCCACATTTAAGGCTGTTGCCTGAAGCTGGTCCAACATGATTAGACTAGTCTTTATGATACCATTTCTGTACACCAATATTTGCGCTGGCTCAATAACTGATTATTGATATTTGACCGTTTTTGTACTATATTGAGAGGTCAGTGTCATGGTGAAAGATAAAATACTGGCTTAAGTATTATTGCACTGGCTTTAATAATAGCCTTAGCAGTGGAGAAAAATTTATATGACAGTGTGTGAAGGAGGTTTCGAATCGGTCTGTAACAGGTAATGATGATTCAGGTTCTATGTAACCGTTGTGTATTCGAGATTCGACATTGGTATGAGTAAGCTCGAGAGTAATTTGATCAGATATGTTAGGTACTGGTATCGGCAATTCACTTCTTGTAGATGGGTATTTTTACATGTAAACTATCACGAGGAGCTTGAGGAATTAGATGCCAGCTTCCGTATCCTCTAACTCTTTTAGAATGAGATCTCCTTTGAACCTAGGATCTAAAATCAATATTGTATAGTGTAGTATATCTCAGATTCATCCATAAAAGTATAATTTTTCATGTAATTTTTCAGACTTTTGTTCATTACAGGAGCAATATCGGGATCTAATTCCTTGAAGGACCCTTGTGCTTCTGAACCTTCAGATACTGTACTAGATTATGAAGTTCATAGCAGACCGGGATAGCAAGGCTTATTTGAGGTCTCCATTCTAACACAAATAATATAAGCTCATTGAACTTACTGAGTATGCGACGAATTTGAGATAGATGTCCCAACCACTGCCTATAATAGAAGGGACAATGGTCTTTAATGATGCGAGTTGATTGATTTGAGCTTTAGCCTTGAGGCCGTCATCAAGCATCCGGTATGTTGAGTTCCAACTATTTTCCCGAAAGACTCATATATTTGCGGACTTGCTTCCATTTTTGTCTTCCTTGAGGACTGCGGTTGATCCAAAGAGTAAGAATGCGAAGCTTTGCTAATGCTGATTGTACATATTCTCCATTTTGAATTGTACTGTCTAGACAAAACCATACACGATCAAAATGGTTGTGAGGCACTGTACGAAATACAAGGTCTCTATAGTGCATTTATCCACCAAAATTATAGTAGAGAGTAAGCTTGCGCTGCTTAGCTGATTATGTGAGTAATATTTTCACCCACCAGAAAGTAGAAAAGAAGAATAGAGATTTCGATTCCTGGTTACAGTAATACTGTAACAAGCATTTTGATCTCAGTCCCGAATCCAAACCCATCCCCGCTACTGTACCGCCCCCTTTTCGACCCCCATAAAATCTGTCACGAATTGATATAGTAGTAAGTATGCACATATCAGATGAATGTTAGGAGGAAGACGCAGTGATGAGGATCACAATCATGCAATCTCGTCATTAGGAGGAGCGTGGGGCTAGCCACGGGGAATGGCCGAGTAACCACGCTGAGGATAGGATAGAATAACTAATGTAGCTCGAACATAGTTTTGAGCAAGTTGTGGCAGTAATTGAGGTTGCGGAGAGACATCATTAAACTAGAGACCGGTTAGTTCACAGCCGTACGTCAATTGTACAGGAGAGGGGGATAAAAACAGGCTGCCCGTGACGAGAACGGGCATCTTCTTCTCTCATAATGATTGACTTATCTGGCTTCTTACGCACAAAGCGTTGGTAGTCGAAAGGCTCTTAGGACACCATCAAGTGCTCTAACACGTGAAAGAGCTACAAAGGTAAGTCCTAACATTTGATTATCGTGGATTTGGACAAAGCACGGGTTCGCCATCTGAGAGTGGCCTTATATTAGATGCGCTCACCATTATAGACTGGGCTACGAAAGTCGCTGGTATTCCTGCCTCTCGAATCCTTATCTTTGGTCAATCTATGGGCACTGCAGTGAGCGTCGCCATGTCTGGACAGCTTGCATTACGGTCACCGTCCATGATTTTCGCAGGCATAGTCCTTGTTGCGCCATTTGCCGATTGCGCGATGTTGGTTTCGACCTATCGAGTTGCAGGAATAATTCCAATGCTTTCACCGCTCAAAAAGTTCCCTATGCTGTTTATCTACCTCCAACGCTTTATACGAGATAAATGGTCAAGTAAAGGCCGCATTGCGCAATATATTCGTGCCAACGAAGTTAATAGCGAGAAATACCGCCTCACAATTGTGCATGCCCAAGATGATTATGATATTCCATGGCATCACACGGAAGTCGTCTTCTGGTGTGCAGTTAACGCTTCGATACCTGGAGGAATAAGTTATGAGGAGCTTAAAGAGAAGAAACTAGACTCAGGGGTCAATCTAGGTGCTGCTGGATCAGTCATGGAATGGAGAACTGATAATGGTGTGATTCGAGAGGAAATACTGCAAACTGGCTTGCATGATGTTGTCATGGGGTATCTGGTTGTCACGATAGCTGTGATGCGTCTTTTCGAAGTGGCAGGTCCGTCATTCGCGTGTTGAACTAAGTCGGGTATACAATACGTATCCTAGCACATTTGGCTATATAGACGCAATAATATTACGACTGTCCATGACCGACGTCTGTTTCATGCTCCATGCTGGGCCTAACTTAATCGGAGTAAAGCTTCGCATGTTCTGAAAGGAACATATGTTAGAATGTCGCGAAATCTGTCGGATTGGTAGGTTCACACCAGGCCAATCCTGAACAGTAGATCACTATGATGAAAAAGGAAGAAGTGACTAGCAAGATTGCATTGATTGAGTTCTCTGTCCCTTCTCTAATGCCTCGGGATGCAAAGCTGGGTTATATAGACAATTTTGCGGTAAGATTGTTGTGGAATCTGACACGTAGGGTCGACATGATTCTGACCTGTCCTGAGGGGTAAATCTGGGGGCCATGAGACAGAGCTTCTGATTGATTGCCTCATTTGACTACTTCTGGATATCTGGATTATCTGACAAGATCTACCACGAAGAAAACAAGGACCATTTGAATTAACCTGGAGGTCATATATGATATGTTGGAACCACCTGGACCGAAAAGCTCCGCGCATACTAGATGATCTAGTATGGTAAGGTATAGTGGTATAGGACAGAAATCAGACAGAGAGGCGGGATTCCTAATATAATACATTATATTGTAAATCACGGAGAATACACTGGGGAATTGAACTCATTTCTTATGCCGAAGCACAAATATAAGAAAGCCATTATATCCATAGTGGTATAAAAAAGAAAATGATAGAGAACGGAACAGACAACTCAGTACATACATTCTTGCTAGTTACCTCTCCCTTTCCCATCCTTGTAAAGATACTATTCAGGATTAGCCCAAAGTAAATCTGTTGGTTGCTTCATGCAATCGAGATGTGTCAGATAAGCTGGCTTTCCAATGAAGCCATCAAATGAAGCGATCAATCCGAAATGTTATGTGTAAGAGAATGGTCTCAGGTTTACCCCATGGGATAGCTTACAAATCAGCTCAGGAGAAGGTCTATATAGACGCGGCTTTGGAACATGATGTACTTAGAAGGGGACAACACAGAACTGAAAGAATCACCTATTGAGATTGACTCAAGTGCTTCGTACGTACGTATATGCACCTTAGTGCACCCACAAAATCCAACAATCCAACATAACATTACATTGACTCATATTTACACGATCATTTAACTAAAGTAGCTTTATGAATTGCCTCTCTCAATATGTTAATATACAGAATCACCGCAGGTAAGAAAAAACTAACACAATACTAAAATAGAACAAACAATATCTGGTCCCGCATTTGCGTCAAGTCCATGGGAAAAACCCCCGAAGGGAGAAAAACCAGGAACAGACCGGCAAGCATAACACAATTAAACGCCGAGATCATGTAGGCTCTGCTCTAGGGCTTCTTGCAGCCGTAGCGCCTCAGCCCTACGGTTGCATATCTCAGGCGATTCGGTGGCCAAGTGGAGCAGATCTTGGTCGTTGTATGTGCTAACGGTAAGTGGGTTGAAAACATTTTGAAGCTTGGCAAGTATATGCTTCTCGATTACTTGGCGACAAACGTTGTCCACAAATGATTTCATGGCGACCTAGCCTAGTTTAGCTGAGCGAACGTGAATAGGACTCATAGTAGACTGTATTCGTACCTTGTAATAGGCGGCCAAGTCAGATTTTGCCTCCACGCATGCCAGCTCCGTCATATCAACTATTACACGCTCTTGAAGAGATGACAATAATCTGTCGATCTCAACTTGCGAATTGCTGACGCGGGGTTTGTCGTGCCGGTCTTCGCGGATTGCATCACCCATAGTCACTTCAAGGGCTCTTTTGGACCGATCAAGTCGTGCTTTCTGGATATTATCTGTATAATAATGGTTATAAGTGATGGGATGGCACGCCTCATCTTGGAGAAGTTTATCCAGTTCCTCATAGGCATCTCTCGCGTTGGTGTCTAGCGTGACTTTGATCGTCTTCATTAGGCTTTGGCGAACTTTTGAGTCCTTGACTATAAATGCCAACGCAGACTGAATGAAACGAGCCACCAATGACACAACATCCTCAACATGGCGACGACTAATGTTCTGCCATCGCTCTGATTGAACATGGAACAATTCTGTGAGCAAGGCAAAGTTATAGTTACCTGGCAGCTCTCGACCCCTCGTCTGCTTGTATATCTGAACAGGTCAGCGGTATACCAAAATCAAGTGCACAACATATCACATACCTTGCGAATCCACGACATCATTTGATCATCTGTGACAAGCAATTGATCCTCCTCGGCTTCGGCTGTATCCAAGTCCTCGTCTGCGACCACTTTTCGCTTCACGCTCTGCTGTCTCATGTACGCAGCGAACTCTTCATTCTCACTGTGAATAGCTGCGCGAAGCCGAATGGATATATCATTGCGATTCACGTGGAAGAATATCGCGTCACGACCAGCATATGCCCCTTCAATGCCAGCTTTTACCACGTTGTGAAAATCGCTGCTGATCCTCGTCAAGTACACCCGAATCTGGTTTGGTGTTGAACGTTCCATACCCAGGTCTACCAATTCATCGTTGGTTGCATTAAGCAGCCGTTGCACATCTTCGCGTACTCTAGGCAACTCCCGCTCTATATGACTGTCTAAAAGATCCTGTAAGAACATTCGCAGATTGTCTGTTCCTATACGGGATGGATCCATGTGCTGTGATTTCCAAGTCTCAGCTGAGAAGAAGTCTACCTCCGCCCTTCGGCGATCCGATATGGTGATGCCCTTCTGCAGCTCAGCTGGCGAAGGGTTTTTTACAAGGAAAAAGCCCAGGTTCAGTTTTGTACGATCTAAATTGCTTGCCAAGCGTGCAATACGGGTTTCTGTACCAGCATTAATAAGGTCGGGCTTAGTAATAATTCCCACGGTTCGATAGCCGGCCGGGTCGTAGTGACGAGCGCGCTGGATGATTTTTCTGTGTATCAACATCACTGCTCGCCGGTACCACAGCTAGGATAATTGTTCGTGGATTTTCAAGATATGAATCCACAAGCTGCTCAACAAGCTCAACGTCTTCTTCCACTTCAGACACCGAAATCAAACCCGGTAGATCAACTATCGTTAAATGCAGTCCAGTGTGGCCGACCAGTTCCAAGCGGAGAACATCAGCAGAGAAGGCAGGTGCATCTATATCTGCGCCATTTCCTCGAACGCCCATTAGGTTTGTAGCGGCCTCAATAATAGCTGGAAGCTCTGTGAAGTCGTGTATATGTCGACGGAGCCCGCTTAAGAGGGTTTTTGCTTCCTCCGTACGAGAAACATGAGGTATTATCGTGGCTGTAGCACGCTGTTCTCTAGGGTCATGGCGCAGAATGATCTCTGTTGCGAACCGGGTGCAGAGACCGTCTTGCTGAGGAAACGGGATACCACTGATGCCCTCCAACACAGAGCTTTTTCCGGCTGATTAGTCTCCACAGACCGCTAGCTGGGGCAACGCGATGTGGTCACCAATACCGTTCGCACGAACACGATCTATCTGGTTCAGTCTCTCAGATGTTCTGGAAGTCTGCAAATTAAGTCCATCCACAACACCCTCCCAGTCAAGTACAATCTCATCCTCCGATGAAGGCATCTTAAAGGCTTCAGTTCGTGTAATGTTTTAATAGGTCCACAGTGGTTGAAAGACTGAACGTAGAAATAAGGAGGAGGCCCAGTCTCTTTATAGCCTTGAGTCGAGACAAAGCTCGTAAGAGACACCGCAACTGAGAGACTCAACCAGATAGATATTAGCCGCGCAAACGGAGTCGTTGATCACGTCGCATTCCGACCCTCAGGATTCTTCCAGTTGCAATGGTTCCTATAACGGCTCTCGCCGCACAGGCTATGAGAGGTGTCTTCTGTGAGCTGTCCTTTGTGAGCTATTCTTTGTGATATAAAACTGTATGTCATGTCGATACTCTCCGATCTGTACGTGTTGGAATGGTAAGTAGCGATCACGGACGTGCTGTCCAGTCGGCCTCTCAGCCCAAGTACCAAGTTTCCTTTCCTCCAAGTGTCTGCCGCGGTGATTGCTTGTTTGCCGCCCCAAAGCTGAAGGTGGTATCTGGTGGAAATATCTTGCACTAGTTGGCAGTTAGTAACAAAGCTTTTCCTTGGACTAGCTTGCCTCGGACATATTCATCGCTGCATTTACAGTAAAGCTGAAAGCTATTGTCAATATCCGCCTCGGCGGATATTATTTGATCGGATACCGGCGGCTGATACGATATTCGCTGTTCTTTTCCACAGCTGGTCATGCTGGCGGATATGATTCGCCAAATTGCGCCGATATTCGAGCTATCCACCGTATATTCAATAACACGGAGAAAGATGAAACCATACGTGATTACACCAGTGCTCCGTCAAGAGCTGCAAGGCCATAATTATAAGCTCAGAACTTGCAGGTTGCTCTCGACCTCGTAACTAGTGCTATAAGTTGTGTGCCTGGATGAAAAGTGTAGCATAATCAATAATATAACTAGGTGGGATCAGCCGGGCAACTGGCCATCTATGAAATCCCACCTGATATATATTGAGATATTTATATTGAAAGCTGTAGCTGGCTATTGTCAGGGCTTGCTCTCGCTCTGACTCTGGCGTTGGATTCTCGTACTTCTCATTGGTCGGCGAATTTAACCTCCTGTAGTTGGTGAAATCCTCACCGATTAAAGCGCGCTGTTCGTTTCTTAGTTCTCCGGGGGATATCATGTCTCTATCATTAGCACTCTTTGACACTCACTTCTTCATACATCTCATTGTTTCCTTTGCTTAGGGTTCTTAGGGTTTATCCCACTGGCGATTGTCCAAGCCGCGGCATATATTTCCGATCCAAATCGGGGTCGCTCGGTACGACAGTACCTTGATGAATTCCAGAAAAGCGATCGCAAGAAGTTTTGTTTGTTGGACCACGAAGAGGGCCAGTTTCGTCGAGACTGGGAGGCCAAGAACTCAGTCCTCATTACATGGCAGATCTCGTTTTACAGCATCCGCCAAAGCCGACGATCAGCAGCTAATTTACTGTCGCTCATGAGTTTCTTTGACCGCCAAGGGATTCCCGAGACCCGTCTTCGAGATCGAGGTAGACAGACGAACGGTGAGCTAAATGATGACGATGACGCAGATGACAGTGAATCACAATCCAGCACACAGATCAGTTCCAAGATGACATCCTCACACTGCAAAGGTACTCCTTGATCTCTACCAATATCGACCGATCGACCTTCAGCATGCACAGTCTGGTGCAGCTTGCAACACGAAGATGGTTAGAAATGAATGGTGAACTAGAGACGTGGAAGCGGCAGTATATCAAGAATTTGAAACCTGCACATCCAGCTCTTCTGCTTCTTTCCATCGACCTTGATTCCGGAGCGTCGATGCCAGATTGTCCATGCCGGTCAGCGTGTCAGGATGTTCTACACCCAGAACCCTCTTCCTCCTCTCCATCACCTGGACTTCTAGCTCTTCTGCTTCTTTCCATCGACCTTGATTCCGGTACATCGATGCCAGATTATCCATGCTGGTCAGTGTGTCAGGATGTTCTACACCCAGAACCCTCTTCCTCGTCTCCATCACCTGGACTTCTAGCTCTTCTGCTTCTTTCCATCGACCTTGATTCCGGTACGTCGACGCCAAATTGGCCATGCTGGTCAGCGTGGAAGGATATTCTATACCCAGAACCCTCTTACTCATCTCTGTTACCTGGACTTCTAGCTCTTCTGCTTCTTTCCATCGACCTTGATTCCGGTACGTCGATGCCAGATTATCCATGCTGGTCAGTGTGTCAGGATATTCTACACCCAGGACCCTCTTCCTCGTCTCCATCACCTGCATATCCAGCTCTTCTGCTTCTTTCCATCGACCTTGATTCCGGTACGTCAATGCCAGATTGTCCATGCTGATCAGCGTGTCAGGATGTTCTACACCCAGCACCATCTTCCTCGTCTCCATCAGCAGAATTTCCCGCGGGAGAGTATGAGAACTGGGCACGGTGTCAAGTACTTTTCCCGCATGCAAAGTCAGCGGTCAGCCATCCGCCCCAAGAACGCGAATCAGTGTTGGAGTGGGCGGCAGTGTTGTACAGGGCCGCATGGTACGACTTGCGAAAGGGAAGTGGAGCCGACCGGGAAAAGCTGTCGGTCAGAGCGATGCAAATTCGGAAGAAGTATCTAGGTTCCGAACATAGAAAAACGCTGAAAAGTATGGAAAATGGTGGGATTACTATCCTCGCTTAAAGGTTGATGGAAAGAAGCAGAAGAGCTAGAAGTCCAGGTGATGGAGAGGAGGAAGAGGGTTCTGGGTGTAGAATATCCTGACACACTGACCAGCATGGATAATCTGGCATCGATGTACCGGAATCAAGGTCGATGGAAAGAAGCAGAAGAGCTAGAAGTCCAGGTGATGGAGACGAGGAAGAGGGTTCTGGGTGTAGAACATCCTGACACGCTGACCAGCATGGACAATCTGGCATCGACGTACCGGAATCAAGGTCGATGGAAAGAAGCAGAAGAGCTAGAAGTCCAGGTGATGGAGAGGAGGAAGAGGGTTCTGGGTGTAGAACATCCTGACACGCTCACCAGCATGGCCAATCTGGAAAGGGCAATGTCGCAGCGCGGAAGTCTTGGATCTGATGAAAAGCTGTGTACAGCTGTTGGGTATGCTATTGCTGCTTGGGCACCAGCTAGGGCAGCTTCTGCTTCTGCGTCGAAGACCTCTTTCCCATGTCCATATGAGAGTGAGGAGCGGAGGAACTGATTGTGTGCTTGAAATCCAATGTAACCTCCTCCTGCACGTCCGTCTACTAGTCTAGATCCATCTGAAAAGATTATAATATCAGAGCTAGGGATGGTGCGTTGAAAAGCTATAAAATCAGCCGCTGCCTGTTCCTTACTGCGTCCCATGGGAGCTCCTATTCGAGCTTGAGCATTCTCGCGCGTCTCGCGAGGGTGCCAGGGAGCGTGTTGGAGAGGGTTTATCTGCTCAGAGTTGGGGAGGGCCAGTATGCGGCGGGCAAATCGGCTGGTTTGTCGGCTATTACTGGCAACCTGTTCCGCGCGTCTTCGAAGTGGGTGGTAAGGATCCAGACGCCGTAGGCGGACAGTTGCGAGGAGGGCTATTCGATCTAGTTCAATTTCTGGTGGAGAGAATCCAGACTCCCGGTAAAGGACAGATATTGGGGTTGTGCGGAAAACTGGAAGGACTGCTCTTGCGCCTGTTAGTACTACTTTAGTTAGTTTCTTAAGATGTTCGCCAACTCGGTTTGAAGTCTGGGTAGGCCCAGGGCGAGTACGTCCTGGCCACCAGGTTTCAGCACCATAGTATGCTTTGTGGAGTACACAGGCTAATACAGCTTGCTGTAGTAAATAAGGTTTAACTCCTCGGGCAGTATTCCCTAGAGAGCGAAGGGCATTAGCCACAGTGAGGGCTTTAGATGCTGTTTCACCGATATGCCATTTAAATGTGAGCTTTTTGTCATAGAGGATTCCTAGCCAACGTAGATATAGGCGTTTAGTATTTTCTGAGACTGTAATAGATCCAGCTTTTACTGAAGGTGTGCAGGTTGGGTCCTGGTCTGCTTTTCGTCGAGAGAAGTGAAGAAGCTCGTATTTATCTGGTGCGAAAGTAATGCCCTCTGCAGCACCCCAGTTAAGAGCTTCTTGAAGTGAGTCTGATAAGGCTTCGCAGTTAGTAGCAAGGGATGTCGAGATCGCCAGGTTAGCTGCGTCGTCGGCGTAGCCAAATTTGTTCCTTGGGTTTCCTAGACGGAATAGAGGCGCTATGTAGAGCATGAATAAAATGCCAGATACTGGGGATCCTTGTGGAAGGCCGCAGGCAATGTCTGTTGAGGGGCCAATCTCTCCATCAAGTCGGATCTGAACTGATCGCCCAGTAGCAAAGGAGGCGATCCAGAGGACGAGATTAGTAGGCCAGCCCTGCTCACGCAATCTGCGGATCAGTCTGCCAGGAAGCACGGCGTCAAATGCGCCTTTGACATCTAGGGTAAGGAGTGAGGCAGTCATGCCTTGATTTAGCGCTTGTTCAACGTCATGTGTTAGGCATGTGGTCAGATCGTTTGCAGATCTTAGTGGGAGAGCTCCAAACTGTTGTCTCGCTAATACTTTGTAGTGTATAGAGATCCATGCCATATTCCGTGCCACTAGGCGCTCGAGTCCTTTGCCAAGAACTGATAGGAGAGCGATCGGTCTGTATGATCTGGGCGAGGACCAATCAGTCTTTTTTGGTTTCTGGATAATTGCTAAAATTGCATGTCGGAAGCATTTCGGGTGATATCCAATCTTTAGACACCCTTGGTATAGCATTTGTACCTTATCCTTAATTAAAGGCCATGCTACTTTGAGTATGCAGGTTGGGATTTCGTCTGCGCCAGGAGCTGTGTTTCCTGCCTGAAGTATTGACTCCTCCACCTGTGACATTGATATGTCTGGAAAGTAGAGGCTAGTGATAGGGACTGCTGGGGAGTCCAGAGGTATGTCTCCTGCCTCAGCCGAGTTTTGAAGAAGATTTCGGACTAGTACGTCTCGTTTCTCGTGTATAGTAACTGCTGGGAGGCTGCTAGGTCTCAGTGGATCCTTCAGTGGAGGGCTTCGGAAGGTGCCTGTGGACTTATGCCATTTACTCATATCGAAGACGTCCTTCATTTGTGTTACTGTAGAGAGCTTATCTCGCCAAAATTGTCGTTGAGACCATCTGGTTATCCTGCGGAAGTCTGTCTTTGAGCAGAGGCCTGAGCGGTAATTGTGTAATGCATTCTTGCAGTCTTTATTCCACCAAGGTTGTCCTATGCCTTGTGTTAGGGTCCTCTTAGCAGAGCCTCTATATGCTCCTTGAATTGCAGATGTCAGTTTTTCGGCGAAAGCATCAAGATCTTCTTCTGTCGCGGCTGAGCTCTCGGTGCCAGCGAGATTAGAGGCGAGGAGCGAAAGGAAGGAAGTGTGATCTAGTGTGTCAAATCTTAGTTTCTGAGCTGTTTCCTTGTATCTCTGATCCCATGGAACAGTGGTAATTAGTGGTTGATGATCAGAGGTTGCATCTAAGTGGCTCGCTATGCTAGCTTTGGCTCCTGCGAGTGCCAGAGGGCTTGAGGCGAAACTGAGGTCTAACACGTTACCCCTTTCATGTGTGGGACAGTCTATGTCGGAAATGAGTACTAGACCCTGGAGATCCAGCCAGTTGATAAACGGCTCTGCAAAAGTTGTAGGGCTGCGTTGTAGCGAGGGTTGCCATCTGTTGTGTAGTAGGTTGAGATCGCCTGCAAGTATTGTTGTTTGAGGGAAATACGCCTCTGGCAGGGTTGTAAGAGCTTTTGCGGCTTCACCTGCTCTGATGCAGCCTGCTGGAGCATTATAGATATTAACTATTAGAGCGGACTTTCCTGTGGGCGAGAAAATCTGAAGGAAAAGGAGATCCGAGGCCTCTTCAGTGTCAGATGTGAAGGGGCGAAGCTGGGAAGTCCGAATGCCTTTCTTCTTTCGGACATAGGTGAGGACTCGTGGCCGACCACTTATTGCCCAACTGTCAGTTGGGGAGAAGCATTCATATGATGGGTGTTTTTTGGTAATCTGTCGGCTAAGATCTTTGAATGTATATGGTTCTTGGATTAGGATAATATCGATGTCGCTAGTGTATGCCAATGTGAGAGCTATTTCGTGTGCATCTGGCGCGTGTCCTACATTTAACTGTAGGATTTTGAGAGGCGCCTTTTGAGTTGGATAGTGATAGATCATAGCTCCTGTTCGAGAAGAGAGGCGAACCGGTTTTGTGGTTGAGGGGTTGTAAAGCGGACTGCACGAGCCGTAATTGGAGGATCTTCAGTTGGGGCGCGAGGTGGGGGGGTTACTGAGCGGAAAGGAGAGATAATCTCATGGGTTGGAGGCTGAGTTGGCACCTCGTCTATTGCCATAGGTGTTTCTTGTGTGCCTATGAAGAGCTGAGGGCTACATCCTCCTTCAGTTCGAGCTTTTGCGAGGTTTGTGGCGCAGGATTTGCGGATCTCTGCTTGTTGAGCTTTAGTATGTTTAGTATTGCCTCTAGGGCGCAGGAGGCATTCTGAGAAATCAGCTGGATGTGGTCCATGACAGTGTATGCATCTAGGAGGGCATTGATGAGGTTCCAGGGCTGTGCAGCGATTGGCATGGCCCTTTTCAGTATGCTCTGAGGAGCCACATAGCCGGCATCGAGAGGGGCGGGCACAGGATCTTGCATTATGCCATTTCCAGCATCGTGTGCATTGAATAACTGTTGTTTTCTTAGGGAGGTGACGAGCATTGGTGATAGTACCAAAAAGACGTAGTTGGATGGGTAGTGGTGTTTTCATGCCTTCTGGGAAGTTCACAAACCAGCTTGAGGAGGGAGTATCAGGGTTGACAGCGCTTGAAGTGGTCTCGCTAATAGATGTGGGCTTAAGCCCTGTAGTTTCGCTTATTTCTGAGGACAGAAGTGTAGGATTGACGGGGATTAGAGAGTATTGGCCATTCAAGATTTGGCCAATTTTCCTTGGCACATTGGTAACTCGATATGAGACCCATCGGGAGCTGCGTTCTATCTGGCAGTTAACAAAGAATGCAGAGATAATCTCTTTCTGGGCCTCAAGGGCTAGGAGGGCTTCCGGAGATGAGGGACATAGTGCAAAGCCAGTCTTTGTGGTTTGAACTTCTTTTAGTGCTGCACTGTTTGAGTTTAGTTGAGACCTTAGGCTAGAGTAGATAGCGTAGGCTTCCATTTTTCTAGCTGCATGATCAGCTGGGAGACGTACGAAGAGCCGATTGTCAGGAAGGGGTTGTTTAATCAGAGGCATAGGCTTTTTAGCAGGGGCTTTAGAGTGAGTGGTGGGAGTTGATTTGGCTGGGGCATGTTGGGTAATAGTCGCATAAGTTGACTGTTCAAGACCTGAGGGGGGGCGTGAGAGAGGGGGTGAGGGGAGGAAGGAATTTGGGGTGAGGGAAGGGGAAGAGGATAGGGCAGGGGGAATGGAGGTCGTCGAGATACCGCTAATGTAGGCGTTGAAATGTTGTTGGGCTATTGAGGCGAGGTCATCGCTTAGAGCGGTGAGGGCTCTCAGTAGGTGAGGGGCAAGGCCGGCGGTTTGGCTGCGGTGTTTGTCGAGGAATGCAGCTATAGGGCTGAAGATCTTCTGTCCTTCAGAAGCTCTTGTCGTGGCTGCAAACGTGGATTCCAGGAGGGCTGTCTGTAGAGGGCCATCTGTACCAGAGCCTTTACGCGCCATGGTGTTGCCAGGCGCGTTGAGACGCGTCAACGGTCGCGCTCTTGGGAGCTAAGTAGTAGAGAGGGGTGAGGAATTTGAGCCTCTGACTGTTTGATATGAATAATTAAAAAGGAAGTCGCCTGACATACAACTCAGGGGTTGAAGCTATAGCTAGTCTCCGAACGACTAGTGTCACGTGACCTTACGGTCAGATTCTTTACAGGATCCTATATATGTTGATACCATTCCTCCATATGTTTTTCGCCTTTTGGGATAATTAACGGTGGAATGACTCTCCCTTCGGCATTTATACTCTCAACAACGGTATGAGACTCTTGAGAAGACAAGAAGGAAACTCTTTTTGCTGTTTTTGGGTACTTTGTGACCACTGATTCGTTTTTTCCTTGCCCGACAATGAATCCGGTCTCGTCAAAGTTCCATAGATTTTTGGGTGTAATATAAAGCTCTTGCATCACGAGTTTTAAGTCGATAAACCGGCGCTCAATCTCACTGTAATGCTTGGCTCCTGTTCTATCAATTTCCTGTGGTTTTTACTTAATTCTTTGATAACCCTCTGGCAACATCTTAATATTCAATTGAAGACTCCAACCCCCCCTCCAAGTCGATCAAGCAATACACAATCATCCTGCTTACAAACACCTCAAAATATACGCCAATTTGTACGCCAGTCAACTACAATCAATAAACGTATAAATGAGCGTACAGGAAGCCTGAATCAGAATCAAGAAATCAATCAAGCGGTTATACGGTTGTCAAAAGCCTACGAAATATTAGCGAATGATGCTTTACTCGTACGGAAAGAAAACCGTGATTTACGAGCTGCGCATGAAAAAGAGAAGCAAAAGCGCAAAAGATCTAATAAACAGATATCTATTGAGCAAGGAATTACTAGAGAAGAAGCTCAAGTGCTCGTACAAGGTCAGGTTGAAGCATCTCAAGCTGTTACTACTACTCCAGCTGAGCCGGAGCTCCCAACTTCTCAAGCAGTCGTACGCCGCCAATTTCGCTGCAGTGGCTGTAACGTTGAAGGGCACAGGATTAACCAATGTCCTAATCGTACTAGTAATTAATTTTTTGTATATAATTTGTATATGGTTGAGAAATTGTGATTTGAAATCAATATAGAGAGTTACTTTCCGGAGAGGTGGCCGGATCGCTTACGTGGCCGGACCGCTTACCGATTACGTTATATCAATACTACTACTAGTTACTACTACTACTACTACATGACTGGCCATAACCATATCCCCTAGTTTATTATGGGCTAGTCCCGTCAAATGCTCACTATAAGGGCATATTCGAATAGAAAAAGTAACATGAGGAAAGGAAAGAGAAAGAAAACAACAAGTTTTTCACGCGCATACAATCTTATATAGGCAAGGGGAATTGGGAGCTTCTAACGGGTTTCTAAACAAAAAGAAGAAATTCGGCGATATGGCTTAAATAGACTGCCGTAATATTATTACATAACTTGTATGCCTAACTTGAAGGATAAAACCGTTCTGGGGTCACCCGTGAAGGGTCACATTCACCTCGCAAGAGCTCAATCATATCTATGACTGATTAGAATGCGCATGACTGATTTACCGACTGAGTTGTCAATTCTAATAGCAACATTCCTTCAGAAAGAAAGAGACATCAATAATTTAACACAAGTTAATAAAAAACTGTATTACGACTTGAACTGGTATCTTTACAAGCATAATTACCTCCACGGTAATAGCTCAGCGCTGCGATGGGCGGCTAAATATGGAGAAAAATCAACTGCTGTGATGAGTATGAGGGAAAGAGCAAGTATCACATCAATCGATAAGTACAATATGACCCCATTGTCCTGGGCTGCGGCTGGGGGGCATATAGCCATCGTAGAATTATTATTGAAAAGTGCTGGTGTCATCTGTGCCGATGACGAAGCCGCTAATGGCAATTCGATAATAGAGAAACCACCACCTATCGGAGATTCGTTCACTTCATTGAACATGGAATACTATCATGATACAAAGCAACTTTGGAAAAAATTAGCCTGCAAGCTTTCGACCGCGACCCGAAGGGTTCCAGAGTTCAATTTGAATTGTAGGGATCATTTAAATCAGACTCCATTGTCCTTGGCAGCGGCAGGAGGACATTATGCAGTAGTCGCTGTGCTGCTGAATATCGCCGAAGTCGAGATCGATAGCAGGGATGATAATGACCGTACACCACTGTGGCGTGCCGCATCAGTTGGGAGCGTACAGGTAGCAAAGCTATTGCTTGAGACTGGAAAAGTAGATCCGGACTGCAGAGACTCCTACAACGAAACGCCGTTACAGCAGGCGGTGATTTACGGGCATGAGGAAGTAGTCAGATTATTACTTAAAACTGGAGTGGTCGATTTACATGGAAGAGATCGTTTCGGCCGTACATTGTTGCACTTAGCCATAATACAAAGGCATGAAGCGGTCGCAAATATTCTTATCGAGACGAAAAATTTTGATTTGAATTCTAAGGATCACTGGGGCCAAACACCATTGCGCTTGGCTGCAGCTCATCGATGTGGAGCGACCGTCAGACTGTTACTTGATACTGATAGTGTCGACATCAACTGCGCGGATTACCAAGGACGAACACCTTTATCTCTAGCTGCTGGAAATGGATATGAGACAATCACTAGACTCTTGATAGAAAAGGATGAAACGGAATTGAACTCTAAAGATCGCTTAGACCAAACATCACTGTGGTGGGCAGCAACACAAGGACATGCGTCAATCGTCAAGTTACTACTTGAAACTCCAGGGGTCGACTCGGAATGTATAGATATTGACGGTTATACAGCATTATGGTGGGCTAATGCACATGGCCACACGGCTGTTGCTAATTTATTTGAGACATTTGGGACCTGGACACGCTCAAAGCCAATAGTTTGGAGGACTGAGCCTTTTCCTAGAGTCGCGACAGGGGCTAAAATCCAGGATACTCTTTTTCAAGTTACCATACTGCACAAAAGGAGAAACCCTTGATAGGGGTTTCTGGTAAATGGTTTGTTAGTGTTTCAAGGTTCATGTTCGTGTCCGCGGTACCTGCCGCGACATATCCTCCTGTCAGAACAAACAAATGGTGACTTACTGCTAGTGACTGATGGATAACATCACTTGCTTGGTGTGTGCATTCTTGCGCTGGGCTGCGGGCTTCGGTCTTGTGACCGCCGAGCGCCGGCGTGTGGGATCCAGAGATGTTTTCCAAGTAGACTAACTATCTACATTTATCTACATGAATCAAAGTTAACTTTTCGCCTTAGAAGCATAGACACTGTTCACTTCAGTGTGTACACGGTACCTAGCTGGTGAGACCAACAGTACCAAAAGCATCAAATAAATGCTTGATGACTATGCAGAGACATTCAAAATTTCTTCATTGTATTGCTTCAGGTTCAGGTTCCAGTTCCAGTTCTAGTCGTCCTGTTGCAATCGCATAGTTGATTGTTGCGTGAACTACCTTCATATCAAGTTGCCATCGGTCCAAATCTGAACGTCATCTTCCATCAAGGAAGAAGGATAGATTTCCTGGCCTTCATTCCATGAACTGATTCATGCTTTCTCTCATCCTTGTCCACTGTGTACAGCGTAATAAAACTGTTCCACTGTTTCGCATTCTTGGCCGCAGGAACGAGGTCTGATTCTGCTGTGTCTGTTTTATTCAAATAAGTATTCGGTCTCAATATTCCTGTCTGAAGTTGAGCTAGATTCCATGCCTTTTTCGGGTTTAGTCCATCATATAAGCTTCTTGTGTGTTTCCCGGAAGTGCTGTGTCAATGGCTCTTAAGTACTTTTCGACATTCTCTGGTACAGTCCAATCCTGGTGCTGTTCAACAGTGGCGAGTCTAATGGCAGTTGATTTAGCTTGAAACGGTCGCTTTTCTAGAAGGCGCCCTATTCTCGTTGATTTGGGTGCTTCAGTCTTTGCGCGTAGTGTGGCGCTCATGTCTGCGTGCGCTGGGATCCAGATTGTATTGACTGCATTTCCTTGTTGTTGTAGTGCCTGGACTTGTTTGTATATTCGCTGGAATACTTTGATTGGACTGATGTCGGGGTTGACTACTTGCTGCCAGTGCGGATTTATTACTGCTCAGGATAGATATCCATCTGCTGCATGTCCCACTTGTGATATGTTCCAGCGCTGCTGCTATCGCTTCTAATCCCGCTGTAAGAATTTAGTCAGTCCTTCTTCCTAGTGTTATGGAGTAGACGGACATGTTATTCCCGTCGTTGTCTGAATCTACGTTGACTAATACTGTGACTTCAATAGTAAGACTGTATGACAGGAAGTCCAATTACGTACCAGGTTGCAAAAGCACTTCCTTTTAAAGATAGTCACCAAAGACCCGGAAATTGATGGTATTCTTCGCTTCGTAATTTGCTTCTTGCTGCACCAAGCGTAAAGGCAACTGCATAGGTCGCTGTTTTGTTACTGTATCAGCTTCCAACTCGTTCAAAAAATATAACATAATATATATAATAGACGGTCTGTTTCTCTCCGCTCGCCTTACATTTACAATTATTTTTGATGGAAAATCATGAGAATATCAGCTTGGGCACCACGACACGAATCCTAAACCAAAACATTCAGACTCCTCAAACTCAGAGGCTATGTCGAGGATTATTTCCTCCATCGTTCAGCCATTTCTCCCAGATAGGATCTCAGGCAGGGCTCTTGGTAGGAATATGAGCCCAACTAGGCGGCCAGGGGAGCTGTGGCTCTACGATGAAGTATACCAACAATCATCAAGACTGGATCAAGATGCATGGGTTTCACCAGGAAATGCAACATTCTCTCAAAGGCGATTGGCAAGATCGTACGATAGCAATAGGGAACCACGTCGATACGCTAGACGTCGGTATAGCATTGAACACTCCGATGAAATAAATTTGGCTAGGACGTACAATAATGATATCACCTCATTACGGCATCGCCATATGTATAGAGAGCCATCAGAGTGTCACACCACTGGCCAAAGTCAGCGTGCCAGAGCCATTGCTCCTCCACAGAATACAGAAATCTTGCGCAACAGGGCCAGCTGTGTGACAGATTGTGGTCAAGAAATCTCTCAACTATACCTGCCTTGTTGTCACGCTATGATGTGTGAACAGTGTGCTGATAAGTGGAGTGAAATAAACAACACCTGCCCCGTGTGCAGGGAAGACATTGAAAAAAGGGTACGTTTCAGGACCATTCTTAGGACAAGAAACTAACTCTAACATGATTTTGATTATAGATTAAGATCTATATTGTTGTGACAGCGTAGCTGATAGGTGAGTGTAGGGTTATGAACGTTGTCTAATTGAGCGAGCAAATAGCCTACCATTTGTCTCCCTCCTCATACTTAATATCATCGTGCCAATACCATTCATGTTGCTTGCTCATCGCCACAATTATGACCTTTTCATGATATGCAAACACTATATCAATTCGATAAACCTATATCTACATATTATTGAGTGAACTAGAGCTATTGACTTCCGATTTAGCCTATCATATAAGCTTTAGGTATGCATGCTTCCTAGAAGTGCGTTGAAGGCCCAAGCAATATTATATTGGAAGCTATGAACAAGAAAACTAAGCATGGATGGAGAAAGAAGAAGCTGTCAACATGAGTGTGAGAGAGAGTGAGAGAGAGTGTGTGTGTGTGTACAGTATCTATTTAATACTGTAGCTGTGGTTCGTGACTCACACGCTTCCCACCGATCCTTACTGGGACATAGGCCGCCAAGGGGTAAACCTCGGGCTTCAAGTCCTCTATCAGGTTTATATGCAAATAAGAGACCCTTTGGCACATTTCCATAGCTGCCGTGGTCTTATAGGGAGATCCACTTCTGAGTGGGTTTTGGGTATTGTTAGATTACGTGAAGATAATCCGGATATCCAGAAGCAGTCAAATGAGGCAGTCAATCAGAAGCCCTACTTTACAGCCCCCAAATTTACCCCTCATGACAGGTCACAAATGATGTCAAACCTACATGCCGGAGGCCAGCAAGCCACCTCACTAGAATGTCTATAAAACCCAACTTTTGAACCTGATGTACGAAAAAGACAGAAGAAAAACACATACAATTTTGCTTGTTAACTCGATTTCCAATATCTACACTTCCCACGTAACAAAGCTAGGAATCATTGCCGATCCTGCCCTCACGGATTAGTGCCTACTAACCCACTAATCCAACAGGTATTTGCCAGCTCCAACGGTCCACCTACACTCCATGGTCCATTATTCTACAGTACCACCATAGCAATTGAGCAGTAAGTTTTACAACAAGGGAAAGAAATAGGGGAGAGATTAAAAGAAGGAAAAGAGAAATACTGAGTACTGTGGGTGGCGGTGAAATAATGGGTCATGGAGTGTAGGTAGACCATTGTAGCTGACAAATACTCAAAGCCCACTGAGAGCTAGACCTTCATGTGAACCACAACAGTTATAGAAACGTGCCAAAGAGACTCTTATCCATATATAAATCTAACATAGATCTTGAAGCCCGAGCTTTGTCCCAGTAGGAAAAGGTAGGAAGCGTGTGCAAATCAAAAACTACAGTTGTTCAATATAAACACACACACACACAGCATACTGCGGGATTCTTCCTTAAAGCTGTCTCATGAGAGTCAGCTCCTCGCCTCTGCATGTACATAGTGACCGGTTGCACCCAAACAATACATACATTGACTGAATAAGGTCACCAATAGAGCCTCCTATAAGCGCGCATGGTGTATATGTGTGTGACGATGCCAATCTGCTTGGTTTGAGTACGCTATTCTAGCTAACTATCTCGTACAAGAGGTGCCTGTCGACAGGTAATATTAAGCATAAAGGGAAAAAGGAAGAAATGAAGTAAAAGCTCTGGTTCTCGCTTCTCATGTAAATCTCTGTGCAAGGCGCCTTTCCCTATCCAGCTCCGACGTCTGATTTTGATATCACTTCCCAATACGGCGCGGATAGGGTTGCACGGCTCCTAGCCCTATTCGTCACATGTGGCTAGTGTCGCAATACCACTGAGCTAAAAAAAAAAAAAAAAAAAAAAAAAAAAGATAGAGTTGTCGGATTGGTCGGTTTATTCCAGGTCAACCCCGAAGAGTGTTTTACTAGGATCAAAGAAAAGAAGTGACTAGCAAGATTGTATGTATTGAGTTCTGTGTCTGTCTTTCAAGTCTTTAAAGCCGGGTCCTTTATAGACACCTTTGGCGGGGTGATTTGTGAGCTATCAGGAGGGGTAAATATTGGGCTCAAATCTAGATGCCCAGATATATGCCTAAAGGTGCCTTTTAGACCTGTAAGATTGAACAGTCGATCTTTCTGCCTCGTTTGAAAGCCGGATTATCTGACAGATACTTGTGACGGCTCTGGCAACCTTACTATATGAGAGAGTAGTAGAGAGGATCCACCATCCTCAATATTCTGGTCTTTTTGGCGAAACGGCTTAGTGAGCGAATACTCCCGTGAGCGAGGTCGTGACAATACTCACATTTGTTTCTAGAAAAATCCCATCAATATCTCATTATATGATCTAGGAAAGTGGTAAATAGCTAGCTGGCGCGATCACATGGAGCGAGGTACCGTCCCTCACCGCCTGATACCTAACCCCACCTGATACCTGATTTTTCTTCAAAACGCGAAAAATCGCGAATCTTTCAAACCGCGATAAATCAACCAATATAGCTTCATATGAGCTCGCACTTGTAGCATTACGCTCCTTGGAGCCAGGAGAAAAGCCTAACGTTAGTTTGGTTGCAAGAACATATGGCGTTGATTAATCAAATCTTTCTAAACGTTTTCGCGGTGTCACAGGCTCAAAAGAAGACCAATACAACAAGCAACGATTACTGAACAACGCGCAATCAAGAGCGCTTATAAAATGGATAAATCAACTCATCGAGTGAGGCCTACCATCTAAGGATTCAATGCTCGTCAACTTTGCAAGACAAATATCTGGTAAAGAGCCTGGGAAAAACTGGGCTTCACGCTGGATAAAGGCTCATTCGGATAAAATGATCTCTCGCTATTCTTCAAGCCTCGATTCGGATATGAAAAAGGCAGATGCTTTTTTACAGCCTCGGAGTCAGGATGGACCAATAATGAGCTCGGATATCGCTGGTTGGTGAATGTTTTTGATAAAGAGACAACATCCCAAGCAAGCCGGGGATGGCGCCTTCTTATCCTCGATAGGCATGGATCCCACGTTACAATGAAGTTTATTGAACATTGTGATTCGAATAGGATATTATTGGCAATATTTCCGACACATGCATCGCATACTTTACAGCCTCTTGATGTCGCTATTTTCTCGCCTCTTTCTAACGCTTATACAAAGCAATTGGACGATTTTATAAACGATAGTCAAGTATTTACTCGGCTCACCAAACGTGACTTTTTTCGGCTTTTTCGGGCTAGTTGGAATGAGGTTTTTACAAGCAAGAATATCAACTCAGCGTTCAAGCACACCGGTCTATATTCTTTCAATCCGGAGATTGTTATACAAAAATTTAGCAAGAAAATCGCGAGTCGGCCATTGTCAAGTGAATCTACGGCTTCAATTATTCCTGCTGAGGATTGGAAGCGACTTGAGAAGCTTGTTGAAACAGTTATTACAAATGTTTATGAGCAAAAAGCTGTACAGCTTAAGGATACAGTGCTTCATCTTTCTACTGAGAATATCTTACTTAAAAATGAGAATAAAAGCCTGCAAAGGGCTCTCATAAATGCGAAGAAGCATAAAAACAAGAAAAAGCTTTTATTACTAGGTTTACCTTCAGAACAAGATGGTGGAGCACTTTTTATGATCCCTACAAAAGTTCAGCAAGCTCGTGGTATTATTTCTCAAAAAAATGACGAAGCCGTGCAGGAGCAGGCTCGTAAAGATGATAAAAAGCTTCGACAACAACTAGCAAAGCAAGCTAAAGAGGCTGAAAAGATTGAAAGAGCTCGAATCCAGCAAGAAAAACGTGAACAGCGCGAGCAAGAGGCTGCGGAAAAGCAACGCCTTAAGAACGAGCAAGAACTAGCTAAGCTCGCTTATTTACAGGTTCAAAAAGACGTTATATCAACTCCCAAGGCCTCAAAACGGCCAACAAAAGCAAGTTTCCATGCAAGCGCAGCCAAAAGCGCATCCTGAGGCTCATTCGGAGGATAATGGGGTGGTTGTTACTACGAATCGTAGGGGCCGCACGATACGACCCCCTGCCCGTTTTCGCGATTAGCTTTTTGCTCGTTCGATCCCTTATATCTCATTTAGTGCTACATCAGAAATTTATTACATTAAATTATTATGTGGTGTTGTAAAGCTTCAAAATATTTTGTATAGTAAGCCGTTGAAATCAGGTATCAGATGGGGTTAGGTATCAGGCGGTGAGGGACGGTAATACTCCGGGGTAAGTGGAAGTTCTAAGAGCCTGCTTAGGGGCTTACTCGGGGGCCTCAGGTCCGTCAAATATCAACTGACACGAACACAAGTATTTTTTAGGAATACGTTGCCTCATGTAAACTAGCTGTCGGAACGTGAATATCAAACCCTACACGTTTTGGCACCGGATATAGTTAGTCTGACGCGGCACGTGCGTGCCGCGTATATCTAGCTAGCTATCCCCGTCCCCCTCGTTCTTGGGGACAAGTCACAATATTAGGAATCAAGATATCTTCATATTGTCAGGCTCATTAGGCCGCTTCGTGTTCGCGCCTTACTACCGTCTATGCTTCGTGATACGGACCGTAGTTAAACCAACACTGATCAGTGAGGCCCACAGATCAGACCTTACCCCTATTCTCACTTATTCGAATCCCCCGTCGACCTCGCGTCGATTACCACCCTGCTGCGCCGATATACGCACCAAATCTCTTGCTCGTGAGCTCTTAGCTGAGTCTCATAAACCTTACGAATCCACCCGTACGAACCTACGTACGAAACCACCTTCGACCCCGAGTCGAATACCCCTCTCAGTGCGCCGATATACGCACCGAATAACCGACAATATGGCACCCACGGATTATACAGATTTTGATCCGAATGGCAAGGACCGCAAGACAATCGAACCATGCGTAATAACACGAACAAAGATCTACACCGATCTGTACGACGACGACCTATGGTTTACCTTCAAAGATGATTTTGGAGACTGGACTACAGATAACCTTTGCAAAGCGACCGTACCAGTCCTTGGAAAACTACGTGACGTACTGCGAACCAATGGTATATATGTACCAAAGGGTGGACACGCAGGAAGAGTATTAGCGAACACACTGACTCTTCCAGAACCACACGAATGGACTGAAAGTGAAGTTGTTGAACACATACAGCTTAAAGGGACCTTCAATTCCCCATTTATCCAGTTGAAGTTCGCTGCCACAATCAAAAGAATCAACGACGCCGCAAATGTGACAATACAAAATAATGCTCAATTCGTGCAAGAAGATACCCCCTCTCCACCGTCAACGAACCTACACGGCATGGTAACAAGAATGAGAGCATCCGCAGGTGGCCTACAAGATATGATACCACACGCTGAGACGGCACCACCGACACCGACACCACCGGCGCCGCAGGCACCACTAGTACAAGTAGCGACACCTACCCAAACGGCAACATGGCAAGGAACGGGATATGTGCCAGCAATCCGCGACCAAGAAAGAATGTATTCGCAGGTAGGACAATTTGCACCGTTATATGTCAACAGCATCGCACAACTTCGGAAGGTGTACACTACAGATAGCACCAAGTACGGCGATAATGAAGACTCATTCGACCTAGCTCATAATATCTTCTTAGACCTCTGCCGCCAGATGGGTCTACATACCGCAGAAGCACGGAACCAGGCATTTTCAGTTATGCTCAAAGGACTCGCACTCGACTATTACTACACGTGGAAAGATCAATGGGAGCGCATGGGAATCGACCCCGCTGTGGCAGTCAAAAACCACTTCGAAAACGACGAGCACCTACGAAAAGTGCAGACTGACTGGGATGCGATAAATCTTTATACGGTAATTGTAAAGTACCCTGAAAAATCAACTACCGAATGCTTAGAGATGATGTTTCGAGATATCCAAAAGCTCTACCACAAATTGCGACCAGAACTACGAAACGAGGTTATTTGGCACGCAAAGCTCATTTCTGCTACTCGAACACACCCAGCATGTCATGCAGCAACTGGAAATCCCGCATCTACGATCCCTGGTCTCATGCAGAGCCTTCGAGGAAGTGTCAGCCAATTTGAAGACACTAAGCGAGCAGCGCAACAGCACTTCGCAGGCACATACAATACTGATCCGTATGACGTTCCACGAACGAACATGACAGAACGTCGCTTCTTCAACAATAATCTACGATACCAGCCTCAAAACCGCAGCCGCTTTACTCGGAAACCATCTCGTCACTTCAGAGGTCCCAGAAACGACAAAAAGACATGTTATATCTGCAAGAAACCAGGACACTTATCATATAACCACTCGGACGAGGAGCGCGAGGCACACAAGCGTGAATGGAATAAAAACAGATCTGGGAGTTATCAACAATTTATGGCTGAAATTGAGGGCTGGGAATATGACCCTGAATCAATTGAAGAACTAGCATCAAGTGGCGCTTATTTCGAGGATGACAGCAGTGATGACGAACCTCCAAGGACCAAGGATTCAATTACTTCCAAAGATTCAGCCAATAAGAATGCACCACTCCAGACTACCTCAACCCATTTTGCCAGCGCTTTCTTCACTACTGATGAGAAGCCAAAGGGAGAATTAGGAAAGTTAATCACTACAGAGTTAGCAAATCGAGCGACTATGCACTGCGTCAAAGCCCTGGCAACAAAGGAAGCACAAGATGGCGACAATATAGAGAATGACGTTGAAGAAACGATTGATACAAGCACCTACGTTTCGGCAAGCCGATACTCCGAAGAAACATGGCAAGGTATTCTCATTGACACCGGCGCTGCAGACTTCTCTACAGCCGGATACAGTCAATTCCTCGCATATCAGAAAGCTGTCAAGGGAGCTGTAATAGACACGTCAACCGCAAATTCAGTAGGGATCAAATTTGGCTCAGGCGATCCTGTACGCTCAAAAGGCTCAGTCGATGTTGACACACCAATTGGCCGAGTCCGATTCCATATCCTCGAAACAATGACACCGTTCCTGCTCTCTATCAAAGACCTGGACAGACTGAACGTGTATTACAACAACACCAAAGATCTTCTCATTGGCCCAAAAGAGAATATGACTACCCAGGTTATACGAAGATTTGGCCATCCATTCCTTATATAGCAGGAGACCTACGAATCATGTCTCCTGGAATCACTTGATGAGAATCCCTGCTTCCTCACAGAAACAGAATTACGGCGCCTACACCGTCGATTCGGTCATCCCTCAACTGACAGATTCTACCGCGTTATCGAGCGCGCAGGCCACGACGCTGACCGTGAAGCAATTGAGCATATTCGCAAATTCTGCCATCATTGTCAAATCCACGGTAAATCTCCCGGCCGTTTCCGCTTCACATTGCAAGACGATATACATTTTAACCATTCAATTATTGTTGATATTATGTATATTGATGGTAAACCTGTACTTCATATTATCGACGAAGCAACACGTTTTAACGCCGCACGTTGGCTCCCTAATATATCTTCGATTTCGCTGCCTCTATCAAGGCAACGATTACGCAGATTCTGCACCTCGAGAACCCGCTTCCGCTAGTGATTTGCACGGATTCGAAAAGCTTATATGACTGCCTCGTGAAGCTCGGTACGACGCAAGAAAAGCGGCTCATGATCGACCTCATGTGCCTCCGCCAGTCATACGAGCGTCAAGAGATTACAGAAGTCAAATGGATAGATGGCAATAGCAACCCTGCCGACGCCATGACAAAGAACAAAGCATGCAACGCTTTGCAGATCCTTGTTGATACGAATAAGCTACATATCACTGTCGACGGCTGGGTAGAAAGGTCTACCACGACACCGCAAAATCGCGCGATCAAAGCAAATTCGGTGGCATTCGCAAATCCCCAATAATGTCCCGAATCCTCGTGTCTAACCACATTTTCTTTTGCTTCATTCTTCCCGCATGTACAGAAAGCATTTATGTATTGTTTACTGCACCATTCCCTACACCAATCCGTTTGTTTTATCAACCCGGTGCCGCTCGTTATTTTTCCTATTTTTAGAGAGTTGCCAGTGTCGGAACGTGAATATCAAACCCTACACGTTTTGGCACCGGATATAGTTAGTCTGACGCGGCACGTGCGTGCCGCGTATATCTAGCTAGCTATCCCCGTCCCCCTCGTTCTTGGGGACAAGTCACAATATTAGGAATCAAGATATCTTCATATTGTCAGGCTCATTAGGCCGCTTCGTGTTCGCGCCTTACTACCGTCTATGCTTCGTGATACGGACCGTAGTTAAACCAACACTAGCTTACGTCGGAGTTACAGCTTCTGTACGGCTTCTGTGGTTATTTTTTTTGCTCACAGCAAAGAGTCAGGATAATCACGTAAGAATCTAGACCTGCTCAAAGTTTATTTATAGCAATTGTATTATGTACATGGAAATCATCAACCCTAATCCTGGATTATTTAAAGCGCTTGTTATCTAGTCCTTTGGATGTAGGTTCAAAAAGAGGTAAATCTGTGTTCAATGCAAGGCCCAAAAATAGCTGACCCTAGGATCGGAAATTTAGTTTTATACTGCAAGAACGAACTAAAGAAAAATCGGGAACTGACTAGGCATTTGAAGCATGAACAAGAGAAAAATCAGGAACTGGCTTTGCAGTTGAAGCATGAACAAGAGAAAAATCAGGAACTGGCTTTGCAGTTGAAGCATGAACAAGAGAAAAATCAGGAACTGGCTTTGCAGTTGAAGCATGAACAAGAGAAAAATAAGGAAAACTTTGAAAAAATCAGAATAATCGAAAAAGAAGTGGCCGATGTGGAGAAATCAGTACGGGAATTGGTCGCTTTATGTATCCCCGAAGACGGGCCAAACATAAAAGTCGCCATTGATACTTTGTAAGTAACATGATACTATCTTAAATCGAGGACTAACAGATTCCAGCATAAATCTAATCGCACAGGCTTTAGGAGGGAGTTATCCTAACTTACAGCCACTATACTAAAGTACTGAGGCAGAAATTCCCACCTATGTGTGCGTACTCGATCAGTCCTCAGTGTGTACTATACATGATTACAGTATTTATTATATCGTTGCTTTTCAAGTAAAGGCCAGTCAATCTTGCACACCAAAACAGCATCTAAAAAATCCTCTATAGGGGCCTGTGCGGAACCTCGCATGGTTTAGTCATCAATATTTACGAATGTCAGCACTACTAGTACACCTATTCCTGTTTTCTACCTCCTCTCTTGAAAGAGTTTGGGATGACCAGGATTGTGTTGTACCGTTTGTGCCATTAAGACCGGTCCGTAGTATGATATAGGTGCGAGGGACTCTCGGCGCCAAGCGGAATTTGTCTGTCGTAGTAATGCAGATATCTGATATATTTCGGAGTCATTGTAAGGCGGTCAACTTTCCCTGGGCTCTGGGAAAGAGGTACCTAACCAATCAGCCAAGGTTGCTGTAGTGTCATGCATTATGGCTAGTGAACCTGCAGCAGACCATATTTCCTGCAGAAGACATTTGCTCTTAAGCTTTAGGGAGTACGTGAGAAAACGAGTTCTGCAGAAAGGGGCGGTTGGTCGACGAGGCATTAAAGCCTTAAAAGGCATTATTACTGAGATTGAGGTAATGGAAAAACTAAAGCATTATTATATTGTGGAATTTGTGGAAAGTGATACACACCTTAAATATCTCAGTATGATAATGTCTCTAGTTGCCGAACTGGATCTTTCTGTCTATCTAAAGAAAACTGGCAGTCCACAGCACAGAGATATGAACCTTTTTTGATTGCTTCGCCACTGGGCTTCAGTTCCTTCATGACCGTCAGATCCAACATAAAGACATCCAGTAGGCAATATCCTAGTTGACAGAGGGAATATTCTCTTCAACTTTGACTTAGCGCTAGATTTTGCAGATGCCAGCAGTAGTACTACTGTTAGAATGATGAATAGTGTGACCCAATAGTATTGCGCTTCTGAAGTGGCGATGCAGGAACCTCGAAATATGTCCTGTGATATCTAGTGTCTAGACGTTGTCTTCCTTGAGATGATAGTAGTCCTAAATGGCGGGACAATAGAACCGATCGATAGCTTTTTTAGAGCCCATGGGTCAGTAGGTTTTTGTCTACCGGGTTTGAAGAGCTTTTGGCCGAGCTGAAACAGAGAGTAAGTCTCCCTGACAATGAGGTCCTAGTCTAGATACAGCAAATGCTACAGGAAAAACATAAATCACGCCTGACTAGAGCAAGCCTGCTTACTATGGTTGGGGCCGGTAATTTTGTTAGCACGATTTTTTTACAGGGGTTGAAATCCAATGAATTCTGCCAGTCATATCTGATTACTAATCTAATATTTTGTATGACCACCTCGAGCATCTATTACAGCTTGGCATCTAGCGTGCATAGAGTCAATGAGCTCCTTCAAAAACTGCTCAGGCAGTGCATCCCAAGCAGCTCGTACAACCTCACGGAGTCGATCATAAGAAAGTTGCTCATCATCTGGATATTGTTCTTGAATCCAATCCTTCATCCAATTCCATACTGCTTCAATTGGATTGAGATCAGATGAGAATGCTGGCCAAAAAATTGGATATATCCCACGAGAATGAAGCTCTTCGAGAGTCTCCTTACTCGCATGGCCAGGTGCCCCATCCTGCATAAATTGAAGCCAGATATCGTCTCGTAATAAGCGAATATAGCCATCAATAATTGGTATAACCCGTTGACAATATCTCTCCGAGTTAATAGTTCCCCATTCCTTCTCCCAGAATAAACACGGACCCTTGTTATTCCCATGAAAAGTAGCCCAGAACATCCATCCACGTTTCCGTGTAGGAGAGGATCGTATGCAAGTCTCTTCTAACTCTTCACCAGCCTTTCTAGTTACCCAGATTCTCGTATGAAATCCTGAAGTAACCTATGTTTCATCAGACCAAAGGATACGATTCCATTGTTCAGTCGTCCAATTCAAATGCTCTAGGGCCCAGGCAAGACGTACTTGTTTATGTTTATCTGATAGAGGAGGTTTATTAAGAGCCTTGCATCGTGTATAACCTCGTTTTTTAAGAGCTCGAGCCAGGGCGTGCTTTCCAATAGATAGGTTAAGCTCTTGTATAACCTTATAATAAGGCATACGTTGCGTACGCTTCGAAGAAGTAATCCATTCGATAATATGATCAACTTCAGCCTCGGAGAGCTTCGGAGGGTTGCCACGGGCCTTTTTAGGGGTTGCTTGCTGGCTTTGGCACGTATATTGGACTTGGCGATAGCTAATTTGAAGCTGCTGAGAGATTTGAAGATATGTAAATCCAGCATCTCGAAGGGTTAATACTCGGATCCGTTCATCCCTATTCAGCCGTGCTGAATTCTGCCTGGGATCAGATGGCTCGAGAACTCCTGCGCTTGTTGCCCTAGGGGGGCTGGTAGGCTCGGGGGTGGCCATATTGATCGTCAAATGTCATATATCTAGGCTTGAAAGGCTGAAAGCAGACGGATGGTCAATATTCTATTTAAAAGGCGGTGAGCCCCGGAGCCTGACCGCCTAAAAATCGTACTAACAAAATTACCGGCCCCAACCGTAGTATATCAATTATTCGGTCTTATGGTTGGGGAGGAGGTGATACTATTTTTTATGGGATCTGTTGTGTGTGTTAGATATTTATTACGCCTGGAGGGTCTAACCCTACGTACAGGGCACTAGTGCGTTAATTACATATTCCATTTTAGGGATTTGTTGGATTATTACTAATCCGTGGGGGCAGATTCGGCAATGATTCCTAGCTTTGCTACGTGGAAAGTGTTCGTATTGGAAGTAGAATTAACAAGCAAAATTGTATGTCTTCCCCCCTCCCTCTTTTTAAGAATTGAGGGTGATTCTATGTCTTTATATATTCCAATGCGGCCTCAGAGAAGTAAGGGAAATAACAACAGGAATTTCAGCTAAGGCAAAGCGAAGAATCCGAGTCACAAACATGAAACTATACAGGTTTGACCACTGTAGTTGATTGGTATCAGGGGGCATTTTGGCGATGTGCACTTTCTTAATTAGGGTCAGAGGTATCGTCCTGTCGACACCTAGTTATCTAACAGGATTTGCCATGTCAAAGGGGTCCGTCGACGCGACAGCCAATTTTCAACAGATTACTAAGATCCTCATGACTGTGCCATAGCGAGTTCACACTAAGTAGGAAATGAAATTATCTCAGATAGCTAACCCAAAAAGAAAATGCGTCATGCTGACTCCAGCTTTTTGGTATTTATGTGAAGCTACCGATTAGGTCTAGCGTCCTGTAAGATCACATAATCTAGTGGTCTGAGAAAGGGTACTAAATGAGGGTGTGCACTATACTATAGGTAGCCGCTATAGTGACAAGCAGAAATAGCGTTTCTTACTGGTACAAGTGTTCTCCGCAGAGCCTTTGGTGATCCTGCTTGACTGTCTAGTGCTGTAACTCTCAGTGCTATAGTACACTACAAGATGCAGAAAGACAGATTGCAATAACCGCACGTGCCACCTTGCTTATCATGTTAGCACTAAGCATCGGATCTTCTAGGATTTTTGTATTGACAGTGGGGGGTTCCTCCTTCCTACGTAGTACAATCCCTCAGCTAACTACTCGCCTCCGTAAGTTGCTTGTCATCTCACCCAGTCAAGATTTGATTGTCGCACCTACCTCTCTCTACGTAGTATGTACTGTGTACTGTGTACACAGTACATAAATCCGTAGCAGAAAATCTCCTTCCCTCATAAAACATTGAGCTCTAATCAACTCCACATGCTAAACCAAATATGGATACTTCTTAGTACGTATTTTCGGAACAAAACGGGCTGTATCAAATCTGTTAGGGTACAGTATTAGTAACTTAAGGATGAAAATATCCGGAAGATTCGATAACAAGGTAGCAGTGTTCCTCTGTGATTCGGGACCGCAGTAGTGTGATAAGTAGGGTGTTCCTAGTGCCTGAAAGTATATAAGATGTTTACTCAATATACATTTACAATACCGACCTCTGCCTATAAACCTCATCACTCCGTTTCACGTACATCAACAGCTCATAACATATACATGACACCATGGGACCGAAAGTCGAAGGGCATGAAGGCTTGCCATATATGTGTTTAAAATGCTGTTCCCGCTTCTCATCTAACCAGGATCTCGAGGAACACGAAAAGGGCGATCAATATACGTGTTTAACATGCTGTTCCCGCTTCTCGTCTGACCAGGATCTCAATGAACATAAAATGGTCGAGCACGCCACCCCCCTACCACAAAAGGTGTGGATGACCTCCGCGAACTCTGGGATTGGTGACTGCCTTGAGTCCTCCAGAAATCAATGAGGTAAATGACTGCCTTGAGTCCCCCCATTTCACGAGATTTGTACCTGATAATATGACTGCAGAACAAGACATAAAAATGGTTCATGGGCATGACGAGGGACAAATCAATTTAACTATCCACGAATGGCTATGTAACAACTAACATGCCTGCCCAATCGTATTACACTCGGAGGCAAAACCGGTGTCGGGGTATTGCTCTCTTTACGCCAAGAGCGGCTAAACTACGTATGGATAAACACCGAGGCATCTCTGGTTCCTTGTATCATGTACTGTATTGTATCAAACATGTATACAAATGATCAAATATACGGAGTACACTCGTGTTGAAACTGGAAAGCACAACGCGTCCACTTAGAAGCTACGGCGCCCATTTTTGTGTATGTGACTAAGTCAGGACGCTAGACCCAAAAAGACAGGACATCCTTACCAACCCCCGGTTTCCTGAATATGAGTGACACATAGTTAAAATTAGCGTCGTACTTTGTGCTGAAACCATTTCTGGATAAATATAGGCCGAATCTCAACCGCCCACAGTGTTCACTATCCATTGATTTGCTTATTATATCTAACTATAGCACCATTTGCTGCTTACACATCAATATCCAAGTTTTCAGTCTGCCAACCAATCAATGCCGCAGAGGAGGACACGGTATGGGGATGGTCAGCGTCTAGAACTTTTGATTATAGCTGTACACAGCTTTTCATCAAATCCAAGGCTTCCGCGCTGCGATATTGCCCTTTCCAGGTGAATGCCAGATTGGCCATGCTAGTGAGCGTGTCAGGATGTTCTACACCCATAACCCTCTTCCTCGTCTCCATCACCTGGACTTCTAGCTCTTCTGCTTCTTTCCATCGACCCTGTTCCCAGTATGTCGATGCCAGATTGTCCATGCTGGTCAGCATGTCAGGATGTTCTACACCCAGAACCCTCTTACTTATCTCTATCATCTGCACATCCAGCTCTTCTGCTTCTTTCCATCGACCCTGTTCCCAGTATGTCGATGCCAGATTGTCCATGCTGGTCAGCATGTCAGGATGTTCTACACCCAGAACCCTCTTACTCATCTCCATCACCTGGACTTCTAGCTCTTCTGCTTCTTTCCATCGCCCCTGATCCCAGAACGTTGATGCTAAATTGTCCATGCTGGTGAGCGTGTCAGGATATTCTACACATAGAACACTCTTCCTCTTCTCCATCACCTGGACTTCTAGCTCTTCTGCTTCTTTCCATCGACCCTAATTCTAGTACGTCGACGCCAGATTGGTCATGCTGGTCAGTGTAGAAGGATATTCTACACCCAGCACTCTCTTTCTCGTCTCCATCACCTGCACAAACAGCTCTTCTGCTTCCTTTCATCGACCCTTAAGTAAGTATAGTGATCCCACCATTTCTATACTTTTCAGTGTTTTTTTGTTTGGGACCTAGATACTTCTTCCGAATTTGCATCGCCCTGAAGACAGCTTTTCCCTGTTGGCTCCACTTCCCTTTCGTAAGTCGTACCATGCGGCCCTGTACAACACTGCCGCCCACTCCAACACTGACTCGCGCTGTTGGGCGGATGGCTGGCCGCTGACGGGAAAAGTACTTGACAGTGTTCCCAGTTCTCATACTCTCCCGTGGGAAATTCTGCTTTCAAATTCTTGATATACTGCCGCTTCCATGTCTCTAGTTTACCGTTCATTTCTAACCATCTTCGTGTTGCAAGCTGCACCAGACTGTGCATGTTGAAGGTCGATCAGTCAATATTGGTAGAGATCAAGGAGTACCTTTGCAGTGTGAGGATGTTATCTTGGAACTGATCCGTGATGCTGGATTGTGATTCACTATCATCTGCGTTATCGTTATCATTAAGCTCACCATTCGTCTGTCTACCTCGATCTCGGAGAAGGGTCTCAGGAATCCCTTGGCGGTCAAAGAAACTCATGAGCGACAGTAAATTAGCTGCTGATCGTCGGCCTTGGCGGATGCTGTTAAACAAGATCTGCCATGTAATGAGGACTGAGTTCTTAGCCCCCTAGTCTCGACGAAACTGGCCCTCTTCGTGGTCCAATAAACAAAACTTCTTGTGATCGCTTTTCTAGAATTCATCAAGGTACTGTCGTACCGAGTAAACCCAATTTGGATCAGAAATATATGCCGCGGCTTGGACAATCGCTAGTGGGATAAACTCTAACGCTGCTGCAAGATCTGCAATATCCTGGCCGTTGTTCTGCTTGTCATTGTCCTTTTCCTAACTTCTTCTCAAAAAGTGCTCGTGCGTCCTCCTTGTCCATCGGCTCGAGTGCAATAATATTGCGCTGGTCTACCAGCTTCAATGTTGCCTCCCTATTTCGTGATGTTATCAGGATGGACCCATTCCAGCTTTGTGGGAGATACTCTCGTAGTGGCCGATCTGCTTTACCATTTTCACGACCAGCATGGCCTTGAATAATGTCAGGAAGTTGAAGGAGGAAATAAACATCATCAATGTTGTCCAGTATGAGAATCCACTTCCCATTCTTGCTATCTCGCAGCCAGTCGTGTACAAGCTTGAAGATATTAACCTTGGGATCCCGTCGCCCAAGGATTTTGACGGCATTGGCAATGTCCTGGTAGCTCTGCTCAAACTGGGAGGCGTTACTGGCGTAGACCCAAAAAATTCATGTTTCTGGTTCTTGCTCGTGGGTCTCGTATGCATATTCAATTGCAAGCTGTGATTTTCTGTGCCACGTTAGCAGTGACCAGTGAAGCGCAGACGCTTTTTACACACCCAGCACCACCTAACCCTACCAGTGCCGTCCAGGACCCTGGAGCAGCGCGTTGGTGGTGGAGCTGATTCAGGATTGTCCCACGAGCGACAAAATCTGGATTGCGAGAAACGGGATCGATAGGGACGGACGTGGTGGAGACTCGGGACGCTCTGCAATGGAGCTATGGTTAGCACGGGTCCATAGTGAATAAAAACGGCGGCTTACTGGCGGCGTAGTGGTGGTGGGTCTCAATATTCCCAGTGTTATTACCAACTTGTAATCTATAGTTAGTTGAGTTCGAGAAGGTGGTATGATATTCCGCGGGAGGCATGACGATGTCGATGATGATTTGCAAGATGTATCAGATTTGGAGTCTGCTCTTCCAGTGGGCATGGATGTCCATCCATTTTTATTTCGAACGTGCACTCGCGTTCCTAATTATAGTTTTGCTCCTAGCGCTGCGATATACCAGATACAGCAATCTGGACTGCTCTAATCTAGATTGCATTGGCTGACCGTCTGCGAGGAGCTCTGTACTCGGTTGGAATAAAGATATTCCGATAATCGAACAGTGAGCGATAGGACCAGGCCGAACCACGGTCCACAATCAGCTGTGGAGCAGTGTGGAAAATGTACGATGGTACTACTAACTATCTGTGTCAATTGAATTCAAGATACCCTTGATGTAAACCTGACAGGTGTATATTTGTTTGTTACAATACCATACCTGATACAGTGGACTAGAAAGGAGTCGGAGTTTATTTGATTGTAGTTTAGCGCCTCTTAGCATAGTGTTTGCGAAACAATCAACGAGAGTAAGACCCCGACACCGGTTTCGCCTCCGAGTGTATTACAATAAGTTTTATGCGAGAACAGAGTGGCAAAAGTGTAGATACTTTAGCTGGCTATGGTCAATGTATCGCCACAAAAACATGAACGTCTCTCACACAGCTGGTTGCGAAACTGGTGTGCGCTTCAACTCACTTCGATTGTTTTGCGTGTTTCATCCTAACCTTAAAACTCCAATACAATGTAAAGATCGCTATAGGAACTTGACTTGTATTACGAATACAGAAAATAGAGTATTGTTAGTCATCCATCCTTCCATAACGTACTAACGGGTCATTCGGCCACACGGGTCATTCGGTCACCCGCAAGTCCCATACAAAATGACCTTCTTTAACATCTTGATTTCTCAACGGATTCATATAAACCATATCTTAGACTTTACGCATGATTCGCTATATGAATCCTTATCAGAAATATCAATTTGGAAGTGCGCCTCTTCTATAAGTCTTGAGATATTAGAAACTAGCCAAGTTATTAATGTAAATTCAATGACAGAGGGTTCCTAATATTTTTAGAGTTTTTAAATCCAGATATATATTATGATACCTATATTATAAAACATATTCAACTTTCAGATATGGTTTATATATGAATCTGTTGAGAAATCAAGCTGTTAAAGAAGGTCATTTTGTATGGGACTTGCGGGTGACCGAATGACCCGTGTAGTACGTTACCACCTTATTACGGAAACTTGAAATAGTGGCCTCGGATAATATACGATTGTAGTTTAGCGCGGCTTCGCTGCAGGGGTCGGGAAATAATTGAAGTGAGTAGTGTCGGATTGGTCGGTTTATTCCAGGCCAATCCTGAAGAGTGTTTTACTAGGATCAAAGAAAAGAAGTGACTAGCAAGATTGTATGTATTGAGTTCTGTGTCTGTCTTTCAAGTTTTTAAAGCCGGGTCCTTTATAGTAGACACCTTTGGCGGGGTGATTTGTGAGCTATCAGGAGGGGTAAATATTGGGCTGAAATCTAGGTGCCCAGATATATGCCTAAAGGTGCCTTTTAGACCTGTAAGATTGAACAGTCGATCTTTCTGCCTCGTTTGAAAGCCGGATTATCTGACAAGTAGAAGCGCGCACCAGAGAAGATAGATTTCAGTACATTGACACTCCATGCCCTCCTACCTTTTATGCTTAACTATTGCTGTCCCTCTTGAATCTATATGTATACGTATCCCACGTAACGTTGTTACAGGCTAAGATTGCTCGTCGACATCTCTCTCCCTGCAGCAGAGGTTGGTATAGAACGTCTCTTTTCTTGTGGTCGCGATCTCCTAGGATTATGCCGATATGCTCTATGCTCTTCAACCAGCGGCTATGAAGATGCTAACAGTATTAAAGCTTTCCAAGATAATAAGCGCTCACTTGAACGTATGGAGACATTTTGCTGGGGGTGTTGCAAGATGATGTTGATATATAGCATAATCTAGATCATCTGTGCCCGAGATGTCCATTTTGTATACAGTTGTTCCCGAAATCGGTTTGATGCACAAACATCTGACATGACTTTACTTGCCCTACTTAAATAGATCCCTAAAACCAATGATTGATTCCTCATGGATTGGCTGAATTAAGGCAGGGCGATTGATCATATCCTTAACCCTAACCCTTTACCGCATCAAGAACGGGGTAAGTAGTGGGCCTTCAAAACAATCAAGTTGTGGATAGTGATTAAGTCGATTTCCAGAATGACTGTAACCACGTCACACTTTTATCAGTAATTACTGCTATTTTTATTACATACTATGGAACAAAGCAGGTCATTATCGCAAATCATTACGTGTGCTAGTATGTTAACAATTCTGCCCCTTTTCGATATATGTATATGCGGTAAATACTGATCTTCAGATCATCTATGATCGGTGATGCATAGCAAAGATGTCACAATTTGAAAAAATTCCCCCTGGTAAGACCCTGTCGTCTTACCTGTTTGATTGTGTTGACACACATCACAGAACTACGTCTACTCATTTACAGAGAGCTTTTTTCTGTGAAGGAGGTAATTCATGTAGGCACTCCAAAGTCGAAAATGTCTCGGTATCCGAATATCCTCCAGTCGAATAGATTAATTTATGGCGAAGCTACAGAAATACTATACACTGAGACACTTTTGATCTTACACCTGCATCCAGACAATTATCCTGAGATTGGATTTCGTCACAACCCGTTTGAAGATGAAAGATGGGAAAAAGGTTACGCATGGCCATCAAAAGATCTTGTGGCTGTGCAATACGGCGGTGAAGAATTGAAAGGCTCAATGGAGCCGCATGTCTTTGCTAGATTTCGCCGAGTACTCATTTGCTTGCAAAGTACACTTGAGGCGCGTTATGTCGCCTCGTGGGTCAATCCGGATATTTCCATTGTCGAGGACATAAAGTCCACAGTTGAGCGTCACCCACATCCACTCGCGTTTATTGGCAAACTGCTGAGACGTTCGTTTAATCTACAACTTGCTGGTTTACACTTGGGCCTAGTGCTTGATGGACACAAGCTAGAGAATGTAAACGTTCAGGATCTTATAAAGAGGTTCAACAAATGCAGTGAACAAATTATGAATAATACCGGCCTATTGCACGGCTGTGAAAAGATTAAGGCATCCCTCCACGCCACCACTCAAAATCCTGAACAAAAGTGCTCCTTGCTATCTACGCCATATTCGGACTTGGAAAGTCATCTTTCTCAGCCAAGATAGACCAGCATACGGAGATAGGGGCTGAGAACTATGCGTTCCTGGGTCACAGGGCCATTGTTCTAATATTTGAAGTTTTAGCATAGACTTAATCAAGAATACAAGTAACAGTGCCACTACTTTGGCCCGATTCATAATCTGATTCTTCACAAGGCAATTCAACTGTGCTCTCAATATTTAGCATCCACTATGTCCTTCGCAAACTTTCCCTTAACTACAGGATCTGCACTCCCATGCTCCCATGCGAATGGTTGAAGAAACATTTGTAGATCAACAGGAATCTGGATCGCAGTGTCCATCTCTATTTTAGCATCATTTTCGTGGCCATCTAGAACAACATCATAGAATACAACAGTCGGCATGAGGAGGCTATCAAGGCTTGCTATTGGGACATCCTCAATTGCAGATACGACAATGCAGCTCTTTATTGATGGAAGCGGCTTCGACAATGGGATTAGAGCGGCAGTTTATTCCCTGAATTAAATATGGCTTCAAATAGCACCCAAAACAACCTTTTATGTAGATATGCAAATTAGTTAGTCATTCCAATACTAGTCTGTACAGCGGTCACATTCGTTGTTAGGGGAATACGTATCACTAATCACGAACTAGCAGAGTTATTTTGGGAGCTTCCTGTTTCGGCTGACAAATGCAATAGTTATCTACGGCCTAGGACATCCTGGTATCGAAGAAATTATCAATTGATCTTATCATATATCATGCTAACCCATGTTTCCGCAGCCCGATGCATTAGAACTAGAAATTATAGATTATTTTGACACCATTGGCCCTTGGGTAGAGCTGTATGAAATATCAGAATTAGAGAAAGGCGACCATCATTGGAACGGTGCCGTTTCAGTTGGGATATCACGGACGCTCCCGTCAGTTCCACAGTTACATATACAATGCAATCTTACATCATATTATCCAGACGGAGTTCTTCAAAAAATGAATTTCTCACTCGAAAAGGAGTCTTTCGATCATAGCCCTCTACGACCAGTCCCAAAAGTACGTCTGCGAGAGAAAATTGTCATATGGGGACACTACAGTATCTACACGTTTGATATTTCAATTCCGATACACTACTCTCTACGCACGAAATGTAAATACTTAATCAAGCACCCAATGTGTATGCTTGATGCATTTGAGTATTCTTTCAACATACCCCCATGGTCGGAACAATTGTGGAAAGCTCTTAACATAGCCGATGACGGATTTCCTCTTTCTGACCAGCATGTTTACTACGTTCAGAAGGTGCCAGTTGACTTCACCCCGCAGCTCTTGTGTCATACTCTGCCACTTGCAGCAATCCCATTCATTCGCCGGCAAGATTGCTGGGTGACGAAATATACTCAGGAGAGTAAGGTTAAATCTTCACGTGGCAATATGGGTGGCATGGTAGCGAAATCCAAGGTCAAATCTTTATGCGGCAATATCGGTAGTGCGGTATTGAGATTCCGAATTGCGCTGAAGAGTGTCAAAGAGCAACTAGGGTTCTCAGTCACCTTCAAAAGCCCTATTCATGTGGAACGCGTACAGCGACAAAGCAAAACTCACATGGATTGATTGTTCTAGACGCTCACAGCCAGGCCACCAGCTACATATAACATCATGTCCCCTTACATTATATAGTATGTAGTAGAATTAGTGGGTCTTCCGAGATACGTATTAAGTTATCATCTTTGAAAATATATCGTATAGTCAATAGAATCCTGCACATCATCGTTTTACTATGTGTAATGTAAATTCTTGATGTAAAATTATGTATGGCAATGAGATAATTATTGTGACCATTGGAATCTAACGAATCTTACTGGGTAAGATATATAGCGCGCCTTTTTAGTTTAGTAGCCCAGGTGGCATTCCGGCAGTTTCTAATTACGCCACCTAGCTCATTCCTAATTAGCTGAAGGGCTGTACCAACCCAAATCAGTCAAAGAACATACTACAACTACGTACAGTCCTGAAAGACAGGCAAGAGTATCTCCGTATATTTAGTAGATCGCGCCAATAATAGGTGTCTGCTTTTTTTACTACAGAGTCGAGACTATCAGCAATCAAGCAAGCAAAACCTAGAACATGTTCCGGCGTACATTGTCTGATCAAGCTATTTTTCCATGCAATCTGTCATATGAATGAATGCGTTTCTAAGGGATGTACGTAATCTGTATAAATAGCACTGCTTCTCAACGTAACGGAGCATGAATATATTAGTGAATGGCTAGGCCGCTCATTGACGCACAGGGATGGCAACATCTCTAGACATGACTGTCCTATCTAGTGGCACCGGCTTCGGTACTTATTATTATGATATTATTAACCCGCAGGCATGTTTTACGGATTTGTCTGGCGCTAATAAAGGTACTGTAGAATGCAGTAAATCGGCATGGACACTTGAGGAAGTTAATTCAAACTACTTAGTAGCCATGAATCATACAGAACTTGCTTCCGACATGGGAAGATATTGCGGGAAAAAAGTGGTAGTTTCAGTCAATGGCCTGGATTTGGATCTACCTCTATTTATTGGAGACGGATGTGTCCGTTGTGCTGGAGGAAGCTCTGATGCTATAGTTTGGAATTCACTGGCAGCCCCTGGGCTTGATTTCAGCTACTCGGTGTTACCCGATACTGTATGTGCTCCAGGGCACGTCGAAATCAGTTGGAAGATTCTTGACGAAGTTTTGTACAATTTTGACTATGACGGATCCGGTAGATCGCAGGGTCCGATAACTTAGGGTAATTCGCAGGCATACGGAGGTGGGAGTCAAAAGTGATGGCACGACGCTAAGGATTAGCGCATTAACCATATGTATTTCAGTTGTTTTAATACGGAGCTAAACCAGAGAGGATCTAGCATTCAGGTAGATAGGCAAATAGGAGAGCTTCAAATGGTAGTTAGCTGTAACCAATTATGATACATTTCTAGCTATCTCTAGTGTGCATTAGTGTTGTGCCGTCACTTTTGACTCCCACCTCCATAGTCATACACAATGTTGAAATTCTATTGGCCAGCCGCGGCCTGTTATGTGATTTCTTTTAGATATTAGATGGGGGCGTAATAGACTTTATAAATTTGGCGATCATGTGACCGGCTTAATCAGCAAGCGTCCTTTCCGTTTTCGGTCTTGTGTTTATCGTTGACTTCCATTACTCGCGTTCCAGTCGCGTCGCTCACCACACCTCCAAGAAGCCATATACCTTTGTTCTATACAGCGCCTTGCAGGTGCGGCTTTACATTTTTGCAACTCTTCGACTCTTTCTTAACGCCACTTCCGCACCCTAATCTATACTAGGTTTAGACTGAGATTTGGTGTAATTCGCAATACGTATAGGACATAACAGTACAGTGATACCGGGAGCTATCCTGACCCCCAATATGGGTATATACATGTGCAATACTACTTGTAAATTACCAAATTAATAGTCTAAGCCTATTATGGATTAGACAGTGGCAGTGGCGCCGAGAAAGAGTCGAAGTGTTGCAAAACATGTAAAGCCACACTTGCAAGGCGCTGTATCTTGAAATGGATCCACGCTCTGCTGTGACAGATAAAATATTTTGCAGCAAATGTGCAAAATGCCGCGCCATAGATGAATTTGAAATCAACAAACAAGGGAAGCGAAAGAAGACTTGTAAGCGCCATACCCGAAAACGCTCGTTAGAATTCGATGACTAGGATGATTTTATCACGCTTCTTCAAAGGTGGAATAAGCCAGTGAGTGATCTGAGTCGCAAATTAGATTATTTTGAGCGCACTATTTTAACTTGTCTAATAGAACCAATGCGAAGTATTAGATAGGAGTTACGCGTTCAACTTGGATGATCTACCTGTCAAGTTTGGTCCTCCACATGGGTTGGAAAATGCGGGCAATAATATAAACCCTAACACTTTCCCTAGATCCGAGATGAATACAGCAATGTGGGATCTTTGTGAGATTATTTGGAAGCAGGGAGGGTTTCGCTTTAGGCACATGGGAACTGCTGGCCCAAATTTCACATACCAATACCACTGTTGCCAAGATCTGATGCATGTCCGAAGCTATCAATCCTCAGTGGAGGCTCAGAGGCAGCGAGATGGCCGGCGTATGGCACGATTTCCATGTGAGAGCAAGCTCAATATGCGGCCATATTTACAAGACCGGACCCTTTTTCTTTCCATTCACCACAAGTGGCATACACCCTATGAAGATATCCAACTGTCACCGATTATGCAAGAATTGGTCAACTTGCGTGTCTCAAGCAAGACTCCATCAGAGATATACCGTGAAGTCCGCGATATTCCTGAGGGAAAATCTGTGACAAGGCATCAGATCTATTACCTCTAGCAGAAGCAAATGCTGAGATATGGCAACGAAACTCTGATCCCTTGGTATCAGCTACAATACTTCTTTCTGAGGACAGTAACTATCAAGATCATCATGCCATCTTCACAGCAGGAAATGTGAGAGCATTGAGCATTTTTGCTCCTGAGCCTATTAAAAAGCTTGCTAAGTCAGCGTCAGCCACTCAATTAGTGATGGATTCGACATTTGGGACAAACAGTGGTGGTATGGATCTATTCGCAGTACTAGCTGAGGTTGAAGGTACTGGCGTTCCTATTGCATACTGTCTTGTGGAGCTGATGAAACCTTCTCAGGACAAATCAGCAGAGAAAAAGCCCATCCGTGCAGCCCCTGGAGCAATGACATACATCATTGAGCAGTTCCTTAGGCAGTTGAAGTGCTTTGAGTTCAATCCAAGGTGCTTCGCAATTGACAAGGACCCAGCAGAAATTGCAGCAGTCAATGCTATCTGGCCTGGTGTCAAAATTCAGCTTTGCTACTGGCATGTGAAACGAGCCGTAAGTATGAAGCTTAATTCATCAAAAGGCACTAAAATATAAGACCACTACAAACCTGAGGAAGCGCAAAAGCTGATTCCTGATTTGGAAATCTGCTGGGGCTCATTACTAACCCGCCGATCTCTAACCCATAGATTTGGGGAATGTCAATGCCTATCGAAGTCTGAAAGAGTCGAAGAGATGGGAAGATTGGAACCAGCAACAAAGGACGAACGTGACACAGTATTTGAGATTTTCTGCCGCCATTTTAATCTCCACCCATTAATACCTGATTCTAATGGCACATATAAGTCCTCCGAGACCTTGCATCGTGAGTGCGCAGCGGAAATGTACACATGGTGCAAGGCTCGCGGGCATTACCGTCTCTGGGCTTACCTATATATTAACTGGTATTGCTTAGAGCAGTGGAAACTGTGGGCACGAGCTGCTGACCCTAATGAAATTCCTACTGTAAAGACAACTATGATTATTGAATCACATTGGCGAACATTGAAACATGATTATCTTCACAGATTTAACCGGCCACTAGTTGACCTAGTTGTGTGGATTTTGACTTCCCGGGTTATCCCTGGTGCAGTTCATCGAATGATAGCTATTTCAAGTGGGTAATTCCGCGTATTCAAAGCTCGATGGCGAGAGGCCTTCAAGAAACAGTGGAAAAAGGAAGCCTACAAAACAGTTGAACCTGAAAAGTTGAAGAAGTACCATACAAATCTAGTTAACTGGGTCTATACTTGCAAACCCTTCCTACATAGTCGCTTTTTGATTTGCAAGCACCTCATTCATTGTTTCGAATCTCCAAGTCCGAGGTTTTTCGAAACCGTCAGTCGCCAACCAACATATCCCTTCTGGAGAGATGAATTACTGATTCTGCGTCCCGAATATGCATCTCGAGGGGAATTAGACACTAAGGGATCGACTAGAGGCAATCTACTACAAGACGATATCCAAGAGGGTGTAACTGATTCCTCGGAGAGTGAGCTAGGGCAAGACAGCGAGGAAGATGAACAGGAAGCTATCCCGATGGAAATCCAGGTGACAGAGTTCAGACAGATAATGCAGGAGATAATGGCACTCTTTGAAGATCAAGTAGCAAAGGGAAACGAGAAGTTTGTTGAAAGATTCATAGCTTCGAACAAGCTGAATTGTACTTTACTGGAGGAAGCCAAGCATCATCGTAATTGGCGGAGCATGGCACAGACTTGGGGAAGATACTGACATCCGGCTACTATGTATCTAAAGTGATTTGCGATGTTAGCATTGATTGGCTGAGTACAAATGAAGTCATGTGATCGCCAAATTTATAAAGACTATTAAGCGCACTTTAGATATTAGTGGATCCGAGCCCCCTCGCCTGTAATCCTTCCGGTGAAGCGACGGGTAATCAGATTTCTCGCCTGCACCGTGCCTGCCCATAGGATTCAGCCCCTCTTATAAGGCCCTCTACTTCCTCTAGCATTTCGCGACTTTCTCCTTGTTAACTTGCCCTCCAATGCTCTGTTCTCTGCTTCGTCTTCAACACCACCAAGTCTCTCTCTTCTTCATTGACTATCTCACTCCTTGATCTGTTTCTTCCGTCTCATCGCGAGTTCACAGCATACAGACCGTTAGTAGCTCTTATCCTGACCCCGCATTTGGACTGGTTACATTAGTTCAGAGGCTAACTTAGCTCTTGGCTGTACAGATCATGGTTAAAGGCAGGTATGGACTTGTGAGTAACCTCAGCCAAGGCTACTCCGAAACGTTCTCTAATTCCGACCAGGAAAGCCGCGAATGACCCGTGACGACCGTTTTGAGGCTAACGCCGGTATCGTCCGGAGTTTGGTCAAGGGCATTGCAGAGTTCAGTCCCAAGGCTTTCGTGCTCATCGTCTCTAACCTTGTCAACTCTACTGTCTCATCGCTGCTGAGGTCTTCAAGGTTGCTGGTGTATTCGACCCCAAGCGTCTTTTCGGTGTTACCACTTTGGATGTTGTACGTGCCGAGACCTTCGTCCAGGAGTATAGTGGCTAGAAGGACCCTCCCAGAGCACAATCCCTGTTGTTGGTGGGCGCTCCGGTGACACCGTTGTGCCACTCTTCAGCCAAGCTAAGCCAGGCCTGCTTTCGAGATCCCTGCTGACAAATACGATGCTCTCGTGAACAGTGCGTCACCTGATTGTACCGCCGTCAAGACGGATATTCTAACTTTCTGCAGGTGTCCAATTTAGTGGTGGTGAGGTTGTCAAAGCTAAGGACGGTGCTGCCTCAGCTACCTTTTCTATGGCCTATGCTGGCTTCAGGTACGTAGGACGATCACTCTTTAGAATCAAAAAAAGACTTAACTTTTGATTAGATTCGTCGAGAGCGTGATCAAGGCCCTGAACCAGCGATATGGGGTTAGCCAATAACACACAAGATAAGCAAACTGCTTGCCTACAGACGCTGGAGACCATGGCGATTCAGTCATCTTCTCCCATGATTCCACACGGCTCGCCCCAGCTTCCCGGGA